>NC_060154.1:4097145-4098765 GCF_021292245.1 Micropterus dolomieu
AAAATACAATAAAATAAAAGGGATAAAATAAAGTCAAATAAGATCGGGAAAGGCTCTCCTATAAAAGTATGTTTTAAGAAGGGACTTAAAAGAGTTCACTGACTCAGCCGACCTGATTTCCTCGGGCAGGCTGTTCCAGAGCCTCGGGGCCCTGACAGCAAACGCTCTGTGCCCTTTAGTTTTCAGTCGAGACTCTGGAACAGACAACAGACCTCTGCCCGAGGATCTCAAGGTACGTGCTGGTGCGTATGGGACTAAAAGGTCAGAAATATAACAAGGCAAGAGGCCATGAAGAGCTTTAAAAGTGATCAATAGAATTTTAAAGTCAATTCTAAAACATACTGGGAGCCAGTGTAATGAAGCTAAAATAGGAGTAATGTGGTCATATTTCTTTGTTCTGGTTAAAAGCCTGGCAGCTGAGTTCTGGACAGTCTGGAGTCGATCAATAGATTTTTGGGTTAAACAGGTGAAAAGGCTGTTGCAATAATCCAGGCGTGATGAGATGAAGGTGTGTAAAATGGTCTCGGTTTCCTTAAAAGTTAACATAGATCGAATGTTTGCTATATTTCTAAGTTGATAAAAAACATGATTGAACAAGCTTTGTAGTGTGCTGCTTTAAATTACTATCAAACCAAACACCAAGGTTCTTTGCCACAGGCCTAATGTGATTTACTAGGGAACCAGCAGATGGCAGTATTTGATTTGCCATCTGCTGAGACCCGATGACCAGGATTTCTGTTTTGCCTGAGTTCAGCTGGAGGAAATTATTTTAATTAATTATTATAATTCCATTTTTTAACTTCATAAAGGCAGTTGTTAAGTGAACTCAGCATTCCAGGGTCTGTGGATCTGACGGGCAAGTATATTTGTGTGTCATCAGCATAAATATGAAAAGAAATGCCATGTTTATAGATAATATGTCCAAGGGGAAGCAGATACAAGGAAAACAAAATGGGTCCTAAGACCAACCCCTGAGGCACACCATGTTTAACTGGACAGAATGAGGAGACATAGTTGTTTACAGACACACAAAACTTCCTATTTGACAGGTAGGATGAAAACTATTCTAGGGCCGTACCAGAGATCCCCACCCAGTGCCTCAGTCTGTCTAACATGATGTTGTGATCAATGGTGTCAAAAGCAGCGCTAAGGTCCAGGAGTACCAGGACTGAGCACATACCTTCATCAGCAGACATTAAAAGCTCATTGGTGACTTTAAGCAGGGCAGTCTCAGTGCTGTGGTACTTCTTAAAACCAGACTGAAACTTTTCAAATAATTTGTTATTTTCCAGTACAATGAGCAGCTGTTTGGACACAATTCTTTCTAGAATCTTTGCAATAAAAGACAGTTTTGAAATTGGTCTAAAATTTTGATGGAGGGAGGGATCTAAACCAGGTTTCTTTAAAAGTGGGTTCACGCAAGCCGTTTTAAAAGAATCAGGGACACAACCAGTAGATAGGGAGCTGTTGAAAACAGAGATAAATGGGGCCCAACAGAATCTATTACTTTCAGTAAAAATTTTGTAGGTATTACATCAAGTGGGCTGGAGGACACTCTCATTTGTGATACTGTTTTTAAAAGCTCAGACAAGTCGATGGGATAAAACTGGTTAAAACTCT
>NC_060154.1:4098785-4126935 GCF_021292245.1 Micropterus dolomieu
AATGGTGTCAAAAGCAGCGCTAAGGTCCAGGAGTACCAGGACTGAGCACATGCCTTCATCAGCAGACATTAAAAGGTCATTGGTGACTTTAAGCAGGGCAGTCTCAGTGCTGTGGTACTTCCTGAAACCAGATTGAAACTTTTCAAATATTTTGTTATTTTCCAGTACAGTGAGCAATTGTTTGGACACACTCTTGTTGCTGGTGAGGAACCTCTGAGTAAGAGGCCGCGGGGGTAACAGAGGCTCTGATTGACACCACCTTATTGGTAAAATAAGATAAAAACAATTCACAGTCATCGTTACTTCCAGCTGAGGCACAAGGAGGGGTTGGGTTTACCAGCTGATCCACAGTCTTAAACAGAAACCTGGGATTGTGTTTATGTGTAGTAATTAGTTCAGAAAAATAGTGTGTTCTCGCATCCTTAACCATGTTATTGTAGTTAATTAATAAATCCTTCAGACTGAGGTAATGGACTTGGAGACTGGATTTTTTCCATCTGCGTTCTGCTTTCCTGCATTCCCTTTTGAGGCTGCGAATGCTGTCATTTATCCAGGGTTGCTTACTAGCTTTAGACGTAGGCCTAACCTTTAGAGGAGCAGTAATATTTAGTGACGACAAGCAGATATGATTAAAGTGATCGACCAGATTGTTGGTGTTGGAATCAGACAGGTGTTGGCTTTGGCTCTGAAAGAATGCGCAAAACTTTGAAACACTTTGTTCATTAAAGATGCGAGAACACACGGAGCTTGGTGAGGCGGCATGAGTAACAGGCGAATCGCAGCTAAAAACAATACATCTGTGGTCTTAACTTCTTAACTTCAGTTGTGTCTGACCACACAGCTAGTATTGGTTTGATGTGCAGTTTTAAGATGGTCTCCCTTTGCTGCTCAAAACACACTTAACACATTGCTTTTGAGTTTCCAAAAGTAATTGTTAACTATTTTCACAGGGATTATTTCTTTGGAAGTAGTTGCAATGAAAATTGTCGTATTCTGTCTAAATGTCCAAAAATGTTTTCTTTCAATCACTAGATCAACCATACAAATGTAGTTATTACTTTTCAGTATTGTCAGAATTATTTCAAAATCAATGCATGATGCATTGTCTGGCTGACAAACCTTCCTTAGTGGATTAAAGGTCTGTGAGATTGTCTTCCTCCATCTCACTTAGCTTGTAAATGAGAATTGAGACAGTGCAGGTTCTTTGATGTAAATAAACTCTACTGAGGTGGTGAGGTAAACACACTTTTCACCGAGGTTGAGAACAACTTAGCCAAACAGCAGACCAGAACTCAATGATGCCTGAAAGCATTTGCCCATTAAAACTTGCTTTTTTTTCCTATTGAGTCCATTGCCACCTGGGAAAATTACATGCTTGTGAGGAAGTGATTTAAGCACCAGTGAGCGGACGCAGTGGCTTTTACTGAGTTACTTCTTACCACCTGAGTGGTCCAAAGGAGCTGTAGTAACTGGAAAAAACTCATCTCCTAAACACACTACAGAAACTCAATGAATCTCAAAAACATGCTGATCTTATTTGCCATCCCAGTGCTCCTGTGTGCAGCCCGATGCTGCCCAATTGAAAGTGCCATCATGACAGTCTCTGAAATAGACAGGATTAGTTAATAACCATACACAGACAATTTTAGCTGAATGGCTCACTCCATCCCTATTCAATTGAAAAAGGAACTCTATTAACAGTCAATGGGATATTCAAAATAGTCATACCAATCGATGTCTTCTGGTTTGCCCAGATTGGCGGAGGTAATACCCAAGCAGCATTGCTGTTTCGTGCAATATGCATCTCACAACAACTGCGTTTAGCAGATAATCAAAATTCTCATCGTCCAGCAACTGCATTATTGCATTTGTAATCCTTGGTTTTGTTGGTTTGGTACATTCATGTTTGTTTATTTTTTAAAGGTCTGAGGTCTGTGTGTGAGGTGTGTTTCAAAATATATTCAAGCATATAGTATATCTTATCCCCATTGTTCGTCTTCTCAGCACCGACGGGTAGATTTGTTAGTCTTGTTGTCCGACGTGATTTTCTATTCCTACCTTCCCTGTATATCAAAGCACTCCTTTTCTTTCTGTTTGACTTAGCAGACTCATCCTTAAGGATGTCAAGTATTGATCTGTTGTCTGATCTTTCATGGAGTGTACTCAATTCCAGACTGATAGACTCCTCTTGTATTCCTAGGGACCCAACCAACTAAGTGAAAAGGAACAGGAGGCATTTAAGAAAATGCTCTGAACTGCAAGGGTCAGCAATGGTCAGATAAACTCCTTTTGTTACCTACAGTAATTACTAACCTCCACAACTGATTACTTTCAACCCAGTCTACCATATCTTAAAAATTCTGCTTTTACAATTGTACTTCATCTTTTATTAGGCCTAAGCAAATAGCATAGTGAGGCTTCTGTGGAATTGACTGTACATAAATTGTTCCAGACAGGTTACATGTAGAGGCTACCACAATTGTCATGGCATGACACAGATCCCACACAGTTGCAGTTAGAGAGTGTGTGGGCCTTTTAATGTCTAACTGGAGAATGTGAGGAGCACTTGACTGCTTTGACATAATGATAATAAAAGGATCCAGCGCAGCGATTATAACCTTGTCAGGAAAAGCTTTTTATGGATTTTGTGATGCATGAAGTGTAATATTTCAGTGTTTGATGATTCATATAATTTGTGTTAACTGCTGTCCTGCCTCTTGCTCTATACTCAGCCACTTTTCAATACGTTGAGACGGCGTAACCCTGTTGAAATATGAATAAGTTACTTGATTACGGCTTGAGCACGGTCCTGTTGGATCCCTGTACAGGCGTAATAGTACTATAATAATGACCCAAAATACATAGTGGGGCTGGGGTGTTCTTATAAATTTATGGGATGAGCATGGACCCCATGGGGCACATGCCTTAAACAACATGACAAAAATACAGGTCAGCATAATGTGGGATTAAAGGTTTTACTCACACATCCCTGTATAGTCACATTTCCAATTGAAAACAGTGGCCCTCCTATATGCAACGCAGTTCTCACACATTGAATGTGAAATTCCGTTTACAAAGCGGTCATTTTGGGATATTCAGCTTCCATAGAGAGAAGTCTCAGCACTAAATAAGGTGGAATGCATGGTTTGGCTGATAGCTTTATAACCCTCCTTAAAATGCTTTGCTTCTCCCTCTCAACCGGCTCTGCAATTTTAAACGTATAATGGCTCAGCGCTATTCTTATTAATGTTGGCTTTTTCCCCATCTGAGTGGACTTGGATCCATCTATGCTCCATGGTTCATATTCTGCCACTGCCACTCCGCTGACCATGCTTGGTATTATATCCGGAAATTCAAACAGTACAAAATTTGTCATGTTTGCTTTATGCTGTATTACATTTAGCCTCTCGAAGGACCATAACATTTTGTAAGTATTGTGTATTGCTAATTATATTTTATGGGGTCGGTGTCTGTTGCAAGAAAGTGGAATTCTTCCCAGTAATGTAATGAGCATACTACCGTAAAAGGCATCTCCAGAATATCGCTGTAAGAGAAAGAAATTGCAAGCCATATGTGTATCAGTCTCCTGCTATGACACCTGTTTTGCATAATTAGCTGTTGGTTCCTCATTAAGGGATATGTTGAGAAGCTAGTTGCTTAGCACCTAAATGCATGAGGCTCCTACAATCAAGGTCAGTTCAGAAATTAGTTTAATCTGTTACTGCCTGGGACATGACAGATACTAGGATGTCAGGTAATTGCTTCTTTGGAAAAATGGAAGAGTTCTGAGAAGTTAGTCATCCGCAAGGATGAATATTATAAATTGCAGAGGAACAAATTAACTGGGTTGATATATTATATCTCAGGAAGTGTGGGGTTTTTGTCAGGGCGCTGCACTGTGTTTTGGCTCATGTTTAGTGTATCTGATGTGAGTCCATTAGAGCTTTGACGATCAGTCAGGTTGATGGCTCAGAACAAACAGTAAGGATGCAGTAATGTTGTTGTGAAGTGACAACTGTTGGTAAAGAGGTCAACTGTGAAAACAAAATGCTTGTCCATGAAATAAATGACTGTTAAGGACAGCTTTATATAGTTCTGAATTTGTATGTTCTATATATCGCAAACAAGAGCGGCATCAGATTAGCACTAACCACCTCACGGAGGATAAAATTGTGCCCATTAATGTCAAGATTAGCTGTTTCACTCAAAGGTAAACATCCAATAATTTTTGGCATTTTGGGAGGTCTGAAAAAAACAGTGGTATTGAGACCAATTTCTCAGTGGAGAAACTTCCAGGGTGTGTTAGCTTGGCAAGGGAGCTCAGGATGAGAAGAGACAGCTAGACTCCAGCAAAAAAATAGGATCTCTTGTAAATCCAAAGTTGTCATTTTTATGTCTTTGTAGATGTCTTCTTCTAGATAGCTACTACAATACATTGATAGTCACCTGGGTTTTGCTCAAACATTAGTGTATGAAGCCAGCAGGTCCAGTCTGAGGCCCTGAAGTCTGGAGGGTTTTCTGCAGTTACTGTTAGCTGTTGATGGTCAGTGAATAGCTCAAGTGCACTGACTTTAATGTCATTCAGTGTTTTCAGACACTATTGTTGTTGTTGTGTTTAATACAGAAGATTGATGGATCTGGGTTGAGTAACCATAAGTAATGTAATCAGTAATTTCTTTTAGTTCATAAAGCAATGTGCTTACTTTTTCAATGAGTAATAAGTTAATTTAAGTTATGATTTTATGATTGCTATGCTTTGAGTTTTGTCACAAAATCATGTTGACCTGTTGTCGAAACTAGCCCGTCTGTACCATCATATTAGCAATGACAGTTAGACAGTGTTGTTCGGAGCCCCAATTAAGGGCTGCAGTAAGCAAAACAGAATTATTTAATCTAAATGCAACCTTCTGCAAGGTTACTCAGGTTTTAGAATTTTCAATACGGAAAGCAATTCACTAATTGATGTCACAAATTAAAGACATGGAGCCGTGAGTCTTCAACACTTATGAGCAATGATTAGGCTTATTTCTGCCCCACATTTTTCAGTACTCGCAGTTCACTTAGCCAGAGGGGATACAAAAAAAAAAAGGATCTCTAGTTTCTGGGACAATTCTTTGTTATTCTGTGCTATTAGTTATTCTGTTGTTCCTAGCATGTCTGTCTTTTTCAAAGACTGTCTCCATGAGTTGATGCAGGGGTGCAGCACTTCCTGTCCTCTCTAAATGAACGCTGATGTTTATTGAAGATCTTTTTGGCTCCAGCTGAAAACTCATTATAAAAACTTCCAACATAACTCAGCAATATGTTGAGGTCTGGTAAGCATGGCCCAGATCGATATAGGGAATCAATTCATGTCACTGTCTGCATTAGCAGACGGTAAATGTAAAGCATCTTTTCAAACAGAGGGCATAAACGCCTCCCGGGAATACAATAAATCCTGTGCGTGGTACGGGTGCTCTTCTCTTCTAAGTTTGCTTAGAGGTCAGAATAGACCTCTTCACACCTAGTTGTGCTGTCTGATACAGACAAACACAGGTTAAAGTTGTGCGCTGGACACAGAAAATCATCAAAGCTGGAGCAGAGTACCACATGCGAACACTGGATGCTTTTGTCTACACAACTCAGTCTGACCTTGACCTGACCTGACATCTTGTTAGATGAGGTAGTGGAGTTTGTCTGCAGTAGGTGAGTAGCAGCCACAACTACTCTCACTGTTTGTCTACCACCTCACTGTTTCCAGAAATACTTTTGTTTAGAATGTATCTGTACAGTGTCCAGAATTTAAGATACCAAAACATTTCATCATGGTTAAGAAATTATCAGGATTTTGACTGAATACTGGAAAAGTCAATACATCTTTGTGCATGCTTCAAGTGTGGGTTAACCTTTTCTATATTTAACCTATTCAAGTCAAGTCAATTTTGTGTATAGAGGCCAATATCACAAATCAATATCTGCCTCAAAGGTGTTCTTTGCAATCTGTACAACATCCTCTCTCAGAGTTTTGAGCTTCCCAAAAATAACCATGCAAATCTGATGTCACTTTAGTATGATTCAATATTGTATGAAAGCAGATTTAATAAATTACTGGTAAATATTTAGCAAATACAGTACATCAACATTTTTAGTAGTTAGTAGATTAATTAAAAAAACATAATCTGGGTGGTTATATGTTTCCTATGAACCGTAAAACGAACTGTAATCCAGGGTTGAATTTTGTCTAATTATTATTGTTTTTGGAAACGTTACCTTGGCAGCAACTACTTAAACTCTTCTTACTTTTCAGACATAAACTTTTCTTGCTTTCTTATTATTCTCTCCCTTGCTTGATAGCATATCCAATTCACACTGACATTGTGATGCACTGGCAGTCTATCTGAAAGAGTCAATGCACATCAGCTCCATTGCAATCATTCTATTGACCTGGGTTAGACGAGTGTTGGGCATTTTGGTGAACTGGCATCTCTGTTTGGAATGTAAATTAATTTGACGATATTGACATTTAACAGTCCCATAACAAACTAACTACAGAGAGAAAAACAAAGAGAGAGATGGAGATAGATAGAGAGAAATACAAAGTGTTCACATAAAGAGTGATGTGTAATTGTAACTTCCATTACGTTTACATTTACTCATTTAGCTAAGTAAATGTAAATGAAACTTATCCTTTATTTGGTATTTATTTAATTCTAGTATCAGAGAATGATAAACATATTATTCTAAACCTATGATAATTTTCAGTCTTGTCTTTGAGTGTAGATTGTTTAAAACACACATTTTTTAACAAATCAAGTTTTATGAAAAAGCATTATCTTAGGGTGTGAACTCTGAATTAGACAGTAAGTAATCAGCGTCCCTTCAAATATTTATAATCATCATCATGATAAATTGGCATGCCTTACTTTCAGAAAACAAAACACCAACACCCTTGCTCAGGGATAAAAACAGGAGTAACTAATGCGTGCACACAAAAAAACATTTAGAGAAAAAGCAGAATCCTCTAATGACTGATCTATCTATGAAAAGGAGCATACCTTCATTTTTTATTCCTGTTTGACAGATTAAAGGAACACTGATTAATTGGTCTCTCTGATGCTACTTTTAATGAACAGTGAGGTCGGACCGTTGGGGGCAAATTAGCTTGATCCTCTTTTTGCAGAACAGAATTAATGAAACCCCTATGGATTAAGCTGAAGTGTGCCGTGTACCCATGGTCATGTGAAGTTAAAATACCTTGCATTGGTAACAACTATTCCAATATTTGCCCAAAAAAAGGGTGTAAAGGTTCAATAGTTAGCCTTTGAATTGCAGTAGAGCTCCCCTTAATGGGATTATCTGGCACTAATGAAACTTCAGCTGTATCAACATCAACATCAGACAATAAATCTCGTAACTGAAGTGTTTGGCCTTTTTCATGTGATAAGCTCTGAATTAAAGAATTAGATCTATTTACTATTACTCTTCCTAAAATTACACGTTAAGTCATTGCACACTGATTTACATGATTTTCCCTGAGTCGTACTGCTGTGTAGGGATGAAGGGTTACTGGTTTAATGATAATCCACAGTAGAATTCCCAATGGTTAGCATTACCATTACAAATTTTAATTATCATTAAAACTGTAATCAATTACATTACTTACTCACGGTAAGTACTCACAAGCATCAACCAGAGCATGCAAAAGTCTCCCAGACACAGCCACGCATGCAGCATTGGTTTGTTTGTGGTCAGTGACAACATGGCATTGTTCTGTTCTGTTGCTGTGTGCGTCGTGTGGCTGCAGACTCAGATTCGCCACTGCACATGACAACATGTTACATAGTTTACTCACACAACCAACATATCTTGGCAGTTGTCAAATTGGTTGTACAAGTATTTCAACAGGAGAAACGCAGAGTCCTGCACAGGACTGTATTTATGTAAATTGTGCATCGGGCCATACTTAACATATTATAACACTTATAACATTTGATATGGTTTTCATATGTTTCTATAAGAAATTGGCTATTGTTATTTTAATGTTTATGCAAAGAAAAAGTTCACAGTGCTGCAAATTTTATTTGTGGGTTTCAAAATACAACTTGGTACTTCGGTACTTTTTGAACATTTTCAGCACATTTAAACAATACTGTGATAATACTGATAACCGTGATCATTTTGGTCACTACAATCATGATGTGGAATTTTCATATTGTTTCATCTCTGCTACCAGGGACAACAAGGCGGGTTCAGGTGGGGACAGAAGAAGACTCAAGCGGGAGAGGAGCGAGAGGGAGATTGGGCATAAGAAAGGCAATGACAGCATATAGAGCTTCTAACTCGGTGAATTAAAGGTTTATTTCGGCCAACCCAGAGTTAGTGATTGTTGGAACAGAAAGACTAATCACAGCAGATTTGGTGAGGCTCTCCGGTGTAAGTATGTGTCTATTGTAATAAGTAGATGGTTAGTGTAAAGTCCTATGAATGATGCCTCTCAATCAGAATAAATTTGAATATGAGCGCGGTTTGCACCAGAAACACACCACATTGGTTATTTGTTTAAATGCTAAACAACCTGTGTTTTATTTTCTGTGTGACAGCTTGTCTTATTGTAATATGAAAGTAAACAAAACACATAGTACTGTCTCTTTTTCGCAGACTGTAGCTTTACAGTACACGCGCCTTATGAAAATATGATTGAGTTAGGTAGAGCCAAATAAGGTCGTCTGGATAGAAATTTTGCACCCAAGGTCACAGCAGTGATGTCATGAGAGCAATTTTCTAACACGTTTCAAAAAAAACATCCATATGCTGTTTCTAAAAAAAGAAAAACTGCAGCACAGATTTTATGTGATATCCAAGAGTTATGTACATTCACGTATGGTGTTGGAAGAGCCAAATTTGCCACTGCAAAATTATGTTTTTGGCACTTAACCACTCCATATAAATGTACACATTCGCAGCACAAAGTGGCAGCATGTTGTAACTGTATGAATAGAATGATTTCAATAAGTAAATAAACTGTGAAGTCCTCTCAACTGTCTTTTTTTGTGGTAGCTATAGCTGTGTGGGTGGATGTGTGAAAGAGGTTCAGCTATGTTTCTTTCTGCTTTGTGGGAGGATTCTGGATTTGACTCTAAGTTTTGATCTATCTCCTCTTGTAGGCAGAGACGGTTCCTTTCAGTGACCATAACCCACCACCAAAATTGGATTTAGGCAAACTGAATAAATGTGCTTTTTCTTAGGTGAGGGATTAAATGTTCCTCTTTGGTTTAGATCCATGTTGTGATTTAGCTCAATTTTACCCATTTTGTCAAGTGCAACTTTAAATGACTGGTGACATTTTAGGAGTGTATTAATTGGAACTTACATTACATACATTTCTATGTAAACAAGACCCTATGCAAAACCAGCAGTAGGAAGTAAGTATTTTTCAGACAATAAAAAGCCAAGCATTGTTTATATAAATTTTCACATATAATTTTCATGGCATTTATGTACAAATTGGACAAAACTATGTTATTGTTTCATAAACATTTTACAACCGCAGTTTGGTTAATAGTAAAAAAACAAACAAAAAAATATTGTATAAGAATGGCAGTACAACACGTTCTCATCTCAATGCGTCATAACTGACGCTTTCAGCCAGCGTGACAAAGCGTAAGGATTTTACGCTACAGGTACCCTTCAGCGTTTCCTACGTTGCAGCAACACAAGGCCTCACGGCCGATGTGCTAACAGGTAGGGTTAGCCGGTCGACATGCATACATTCAGTGACTTAGGTTTAGGTACTAGCATTCCTGATGGTTGTGGTAAGGGTAGGGGCTTCGGGGGGCTGTCAACACCTTTATCACAAACGTTGCTAGCTAGCTAGCACTTCCGGTCAGACGCCCCGGAGCGTCTCGCGTCTCCATGATACCTACGCTTGGTCACTCTTTCTCAAATCGTCGGTATATGACGCCCTGAGAAGAGAACGGGCTGGGCAGTGGATATACCTACTTTTATGCACTACCTGGGTACAGTGGTGCAATTATCTAGTGATCAAAGAGCACAAAATGTCCCCTATATACAACAAAAAAACAAATCTAAGCAGGTTGTAGCTGGAGCGGCATGTCAGCAAAAGCAGATTTTCATAGTATGCAACAACAGTGCTGGACAGACTGGGAATTCAAATGGAAGTTCAAATGGACTGCTATTTCTGCAGAGTGTGGACGGTAAAATAGTTTTTCTTTTTTTTTGATGAAGTGGAATGATGATTCATAGTATGCAGAGGAGTCCAGTAACTAAGTTCTTGAAGAACAGCACATGCTAGTCTAGAGTACCATAATGCCACGCCCAGCTCCTGCAGGTAGGTTATGTGTTCAGTTTTTGTCTGTTACCACTTCCTGTGTTGCTTCAGTGATTCATCTTGTGTCTCTTTCCAGGTCTTCGTCTGCCTTCCCTCCTTGCCTTCCCTCCGTCCCTGCCGTAATGTGCTCCACCTGTGCCTCATTGTCTCCCCTGTCCTAGTGTATAATACCCTTATTCCCTTTGTATCTGTGCCACTTCGTCTTGATCCCTTGTGTCAGCGGTCCAGCAATTTTCCAGTGTGTGCCTTAGTGTGTTTTGACCTCAGCCTTCTGTTTTTAACTATGACTTGTGCCCTATAATTTTGTACGTCTGCCTGCAAGTTTTTGAACCTTGTTCAATAAACTGTCTTTTATGAACCACCTTGAGTCGTGCCTTGTGAGTCCATTACACCGGTGTGAGCTTTGATACATAATTCCATGCTAGACGCCTGCCTGACAGTCTTAACTCCAAAGCAGACAGTTTTGACAGCACTACCGCCATTTTGTGACGTCCATCGTGTTTCACCTCTATTGTGAAGTGAGTACTTTGCTGGATCAGACCAACAGACCACAGCCAGCAAATGCTTCCTGACTGAACTTACATAGCTCATCGATTATGCCATATTTCATTCTGATGTCGTGAGTAAATCCTGAAGATGATTTAACACTTACATTTTCAAAAATTGGGCCTCAGGTAGAGAACAGTGCATCCTTCTATAAAGCGCTGGTACATTCACAGATCGCAACAGCGAGGTTGCACTTTTATTTGTGTGCCTTATCCTCCTGGCAGTTACCAGAACACATTTTATCTTTGGAGGTATATACATTTTATAGCTTGGAGAAGTTGGGGGGGGGGGGGGGGGGGGGGGGGGGGGGTGTTAGTACTCTGTCGCTACACTATATAATAGCTGGGTGCAGCGTGTGACATTGCAGAGGGGAAATTCACACTGAGGGCTGTCATATGGTCTGTGGCTATGGCATCCATAAACCCTGAGGGTGTGAGAATGATAAAACAGTGTTTTGTTGTATTGCAAGGGAGAATTCTCCCATTAACTTTGGTTTGATTGCATATAAACATGGCATGCAGGCGGCACAGTGCTTGTTTCCAGAAATCCCTGGCTGAGTGCTGCTGTATCTGCTGCCAAGTGAGGTAGGTTACATGGCTGGGAGCAGCATAGCCTCAGCCATGGATGGCAGCCTGCAAAGACCACTGCCTGATGCCAGGGTTACGGGTATGTAAAGGGAGGCAAATGTGCCCATTACACTCAAACACCCTTACTCACCAGCCGAGTGTGATCTGCTGCTTGCGATCTCTATCTCTGTCCTTTCTCCATTTGGATTGGGCTCCTACTCCAAACGCCTTTCAACCACTTTCTCCTTATCACACTGATACACTCTCTTACCAAGAATAAACACACTGACTCACTGACACACATACACAAATTCTCAGCCTTCAATCAATCTCATGGTGTCCAGACAAATCAACAGTTGGAGCCAGAGGCTTGCTGCCCATCTGGTCAGCCATTTCCAGTGGGTCCCAGCATGCAAAAAGAGAGAGAGTCATCTAATCCTCATCCTTCCTAAGAACTAGATGGTTCTGATAGTTTACCCCTACCAGTCAAAGTCAAGGACGATGAATACAACTCGGCTGCCAAAATCACCAAACTCTCTCTCTACCTCTAATTCTGTTTTGCTTTTTCTATCATTCTCTCTGTCTTACACTCACAACCACACATCTCTCGCCTTTTTCTCTCTTAGCCACACAGTACATATCCTGTGGAGGTTTGATTGTACCAAATCCAGGGGGAATGGCCCACTTTGCAGACACAGCGGCTGACGTACTATACTCCTCAGTTATTAGTGTGAGGCCAACTCCCTACAACTGTCAAGCCAGGGGCAAAGAAACCTGGAATGTGTGTACCCTCAAATATTGGAGCAGATTGCAAAGTGAACTTTAGAGCACTGTTTCATATGTGCTGGAGTTGATTTGGCTCAAATCAGAAGTTGTTACTGTTGCTGCGATTTTTCACTGGCCTATTTTGGATTCACATAGACACATGAATCATAAACAAAGCCATGTTGTCAAGATGATAGAGGCTTTTTTTGCAGAATGCAATCTTGTGTTATCCAGATTTTCTTTGCCTTCTGGCCTGTATGCACTGGCAAAATATGTGGCTAAATAAAACTCACACTGGCTTGCTAATTTATAATAATGTTAAGGAAAGAGTAAACATGAATGCATCACCAAGAGCAGTGACAATTTTAGAAATCTGCTTTATTGCATTTGAGATTTACTTATTCTACAACTGTGGAGCGACTTGGTCGACTGTTTATTTAATCTTTATTTATTCAGGGAAGGATGGCTGGAAAGGCACACTCATTTTCATCCAGCTACAACACAGAGCACTCACACCTGGGAGCTGCACACTACAGCCATTGTTTTCAGTACTTGGCCAATGAGCAGCTCCACTGGAGCAGTGTGAGGTTAAATGCATAGCTCAAGGGCACCTCGATCTTAGTTGTCATGGGAGCACAGATAGGTAACTGCTCTCTTTGCCTAATCAAAGTTTCGAGCATGTCCAGGGGTTTGACGCTTCCACTCATAGGCTGCCTACTTCTCTAGGCTGTCAACACCACACACCTGACCAGAGAAGCCCTACACGCCAGACCAAGCAAGAAGTGCCTGTTAGATACAAATATAAATGTCACGTTCTGCCCAGATGTACAGGTACCCCAAAAAACAGATGTGGAATTTTATTAAGACTCTTGGAAGGGTAAAAAAAAAAAATGAGAGGGGGGCAAGGTGGAAGAAATGTGACATGATAACAGATCTTAAACAAATGTACAAGATATTTACAGCAAGCAGAGACGATAGCAGAGAAATAAATATACAAGACACATAGGCCACTCTGGGGATTGTGACCAGTAATGTAGTGACCATGTAGTGATATTTTTCTGTATATTAAATGATGTGAGATGACGTTCCATAGAAAGCAGTCCAGTAACCCTTTGTCCTGTATAAAAAAAAATTAAAAACCAACTTTGTTTAACAACCAGACTTGGTTGCTGCTACTCACTGCAATAAAGTTGTAGAATTCGAGGGTCGAACAAGAAGGTACAAAAATGTGAAAGAAGTTGGGAAAGATGACATATGGTGAAGGAGCATGTTTATTAAAAATAAATATGTAATGTGAATGTATATCAGCTAACGCTAATACATCAAAAAAGGAATGCTGAGTCAGCATGTTACCCATTTCACAAATTTGCTAGACAGTCCATTTGTATCAGTATTAGATCAAGTTGTGTGAGGTTTAATTCTAGATCATCTTAGCTGGCCAGTATGGCTAAAATCAATATCATCATAATTATATTAATGTTGTTCTTCACAACAGGAGGTTACTGGATGGAAAATAAGATGGAAAAAAAAGCAAATTAAGTTGTGTTCTGTTGTTTTGGTGCAGCAAAGTAATGTTTGAGGAAAAAACACTTCAGCCATGCAATCATGAATATCCCCCGAGGACATAGCAGTCAGTCAGGTGAAGTGGAAATGCATAGTAACAATTGGCATTTGGACGAGCAGAGACCACTATATATGATACATGGTGATGAAATGGATGAGGATGAAATGCCTCCACATATAGTGTATAAGGCCGGCAAAGATCCATTCAATTTCAGATATTTTACTGAAACCTGAAACTTTGAATAGGTAAGTATGAAGGACACACGATCACACAGTAACAAAACACTGAGGGCAGCCTGACACTTAAATACAATTTCTGACCACAAAGCTTATGCTTGACATTGCTTTTAAAAGCCTACTCCACAGCCTTTGGCTCCAAAGCTGTCGCCTTTTCAGGTGGCTTTTGGTTCCACATAACTAGACCTACGGGTGCACTGTGGACCCTACTCTGGCTTACTGTGGTGTGAAATTGCATACGCAACCTTGAAATGATTCCCACAATAGCAGATGGTCTTAGCAATGGAGAAAAATAAGTTTTGCCCGCCTGTCTGAAGAAGGAAGGTGACAATAAATGAAAGTTTGATTAGAAAACGACACCTGGGGGGTTATGACAGGGGACAGGAGTGTGAGCCTCTTCAAACACCTAACTGAAGAAAAATAAATTTCATCTTTGACTGATTATGATGGAGCACACTTAAGAGTGATTTATTAATTACAAAACCATAAGTCTTTTTGCACCAGGGTCTAAAAAATTGATGTTAGTGGAGAGCCTACGTGTTCACACCAAAACAAACAAATAAGATCTTAAAATAAAACAGTTTTCTAACATGTATAGTAAAAAGAATAAGTATGGCTCACAGATATAATGCCGCAAATGAAAACCTGATAATAATCAAGAAATTACAATACAAGCTATTTTCTGACAAGCTTATTATGCCTCACAGTGCACTTTAAATAAGGTGCTTCTGGAATCAGCTAAGTACCTAGAAAAGATGCTGAATCATAAAAAGCAGTCTGAAGAGACTGGTTAAAGCCAGAGTCTTTGGTGACTGTGGCAATGATTTATGAGGCAAATTCAGATGAAACCATTTTCTCATTAGAGAGGAGAACATCGAACCAACCTCCTCTCTTACAGCTTAGTGAACTAAATGCTAAATGATTGATGCTGATGCTGATGCTGATGTGCTTCCTGAACATTCAGACTCCCAATCTAAATTGCAGATGTCAGAGCGCAAGTGGCGGCCATCACTGCACTCTTTTATATTCAAACAACCTGGTCAAAGAATTAATTACTTTTAGGGGGCTAACATATCCCCATCACTTACACTTGTTGATTTAGTGTCATTTGCTATTTAGTCACTGCAGATAGTATTAGTGTAGATGGACTTTAAATGGACCAGCAGTAACTGTTACCCTTCTCTTTGTTTCTCTGCTCTGACATCCTTTTCCTGTCGTCCTTCATCCCATCAGTCTCTCTTGCCCTTTTTCTTATCATGTACTCACACTGCAAGTGACCTGATCAAGTAACAGATTAAATTTCTTTCTGTTGCACTGAGGAAAGAGGGAAACACAACTGACATGTGGATGGCCATTAAAGAGGTCATATGTTGTTTGGCTTTTTCCCTTTCCTTTACTGTGTTTTACATCTTTTTTGTGCATGTAATAGGTTTGACAAGTGAAAAAGCCATCTTACCATTTCCCACAGAAAACACTGCTCCTGAACTGCCTGAAAACAGCTTAGTTGTAGTCCAGTCTTTACTTTCGTAATCTATCTGTGTCACTATGTAACATGCATCATAATGCTCGCCTAGAGGCTAGTGTGGCTCACCTCAAAAACACTGGAGAATTAAACCATTCAAACCTACTCTGTTACAACACCTAAATAAAATTATGAACCTCAAAATAAGCATAATTTGACCTCTTTTAAGTGAAGTGACGAGCAGTCGATATTGACTAGCTGCTCTGTACATGTAGTGTGCGAACGTTAACATTCTAGCTGCATAACACACCCAAATCTCAGACCAAACTGTCTATGGTCAATTTGCATTGTGGGTAGTGTAGGCGCCAGGTTTTGACAAAGAAGAATGTATGGAATAAAAAAAAAGCTATATCTGGTTCTGCTGCATCTATTTTGATACTGATACTGTCCACTTTAATCCAACAATGTTATAGAAGTACAATGCTAAATCTCTGATGTGCTGTTTTAAGCATTTAGGTAGAACATCAGGAAATGCTCATATGGGTTGTCATACAGCATACTGTATGTCATTTTGGAAGACACTCACAAGCAAACTATTTTGCCATTTAGGTACTGTATGAGTAGTTGTTGCAATACTTGCTATGTTCAAAACTTCATCTACCTGCAGACCCTTACTTAGATACAATTTAAAAACTCCTCAACTGTACACAGTGGCTCATCACACTGCATTGTGAATGCAAATGTGTGGTTCTGGTTCATTTTTTCCCCATTTCTCCTACTTAAACATGCTGTCTAATGTTCCTTCCAGTAAGCTTGGCTGTGTGTTTGTGTACAGTATGTTTGAACAGGTCAGATCTAATGATCATTAGTGGAGGAAAAAAGGTAACGCTTCGGAAAGAGCCTGCTCCTATTTATAGTAGACCTGGTCCGGAGGCATGAAGCCCCAAGGGAGAAAAAACAAAGTCATAGATCAGCCTGAGGGGAAGTAATTAGGACAGATATTTAAACTGAATAATGCAGGCTTGCTGAAATATTGAAACCACCTAAAGTTTATTAATTAAGCGCTAATCTGGTGAATAGGCTTGTTTCATGTCTTCCTTATTCTGTGCTAACTGAATTATTCAGGGACACGAAGGCATACAGGACAGATAACACTTCACCGTACATGTCATCAGTACTCTCGTTAAGAGATGATTAAAGGCACGCTTTACCTTGGTACTTGTACGTCAGCAGTCTGCTATTACAGTCGATAGGTTTCTGTAATACCCACTGTAGTGAGTCAGTCAGTAGTCTAACAAGGTCACTTTGAAGTCGCAGCAGTGCAGAGTCAGTGAAGATTTGCTAGGAGAGTTTTAAAAAAGGATTCAATTATATATGGTCAGCCAGGCACGTATGTTTGAGCATACAAAGAGATACGCAGACACATGGTCACATACAGTATAACTCAGTGAATGCACAATATTGTACACAGGGGTCAAACAAACAGTTCCACTTGAATAGTATTTGGTAAACAAATACCACACTTAATTGACTGTGTTAGGCAGCAAAACAGTAGAGGTTACAGTTGAAACTTGCCGTCTGCATCTAATCCCTTCTCTATTTTTCTATTTCTATTTCTTTTCTCACTCTCTTATCCATCTTCTCTCTCGCTTGCTCTCACTCCCACTTTCTCATTTCAGTCTCTCTTTCTTCCCTTCAACCATCTCTCTTTTCTTCTTTTGTTCATGCTGCTTGAGTTTCACAGATGGAGTGACTTGAGGCAATGGTGGTTATGCAAAACACAGTTCAAATGAATGCAGGACTGCCACAATGAAAATGGCATAAAAGGCATGCACACAGAAACACATCTAGTTCTTTTATGGCATGGAAATCTTGTGGTAAAGGCAGTAAAGTACATTTAGGATTTCATTATTATAAAAGCAGGAAGCTCATTTTTCTGTGCATGTCTAGAATGAATGTGTTGTTGAACAAAAGAGGGTACAAATATACACACATTACACATTTTCAAAAAAGGCTACTGGTCCTGCAAAGATTAAATTATCAGCGATGGAAATGAATTAATCTCCTTATAATGTCCGTCATATATCCTATGGATACCATTGTGTTACATGGTTTCCAAAAATTTAATCGATTATTCTATATGATAAGCACTACTGTTGAGACTTTATAGTTCATGGAAAAATAATTGCTCATTTAAAATGACAGTTTCTGAATGTCTAACTTTTATTTTAGTCATATTTAAGGTTGCTTGGAATAAACTGGGTCAAATGAGGTATCCCACTATTTCTAAAGGTAAAAGTGTTTTTAGCTGTTCTTGCCACAACAAAAAGTACAACACTGTCTCCTAGAAATTCTGTTTATATACTGCACAATTACAAAATGTTTTTTAATGAACGTATCTGCCAAGTTGAAAAATGTTCATACTGAACATATTTGCAAAATGTTAACTGACTGTGTTTGAATGTTTCCTAAAATAACCACTCCAAAATCTGCTTAAAGCTACTAAAGCACAATTAATATCTTTTGAGATTATGTTTAGACACTTATTATAGGATTTGATAAAAGCAGCGGTAAGGAATTGACTTTGTCATATTTGCTTAATCTGTCATAGCCTGACAGTAGTACTTGAGACAGATAATCTGTAAAAAAAAAAATAAATATATATATAGTACACAGCTTTTGAAGTTTTGCTAACACAGTGGCAGAGAAACCCCCAATTAGGAAAGAACTGCCCATCTCTCCTTTGCCAACAACAGCGTATAGTACAAAACATGTGTGAACATATCCCGGCTCCACATAGAGCATCGTTCTCATTATGTTTGATGCCATGGTGCTTGGATAGACAAGTAGCCATGACGACAAACAGTGGGGAATGACTTGAGGGGAGACAGTGGTGTACTTGCCTCTCATCCCGCTG
The DNA here is from genome assembly GCF_021292245.1 of Micropterus dolomieu. Taxonomy (NCBI): domain Eukaryota; kingdom Metazoa; phylum Chordata; class Actinopteri; order Centrarchiformes; family Centrarchidae; genus Micropterus; species Micropterus dolomieu. The sequence continues at coordinate 4,117,169 of NC_060154.1, forward strand.
TTAGACGTTGTAGCAACTGCCTCTGAAGCCTGGGCAGCAAAGCATCGGTGGGGTGGTTTGGAGAAGACAAGTCAATGCAAGAGAGACCGGGCTCTTGGCAAGACTCTTGTCATGGAAAGCTAGCCCTACGCGAAATGAGGTATCAAAGGGCAATTGGTACTTCCTGTGGTGTTGTGGGAGGGGCTTAGCGGAGTGACACAAGCAGCTGAGAGAGACACAGAAGGTTTTCCACTGTATGTCCAATTGTTACTATTTGCTGCTTGGTCAGTTATTGAAAAACACTTACTTGTAACACAATACAACTGTTATGACCTGGCTCAGAAGGCCACAACAAAGGGAGACACACCATGGTAAATGGGTAACCAAAAATAAGCCAAATTAAGAGTTACAGTATTTCAAACTAACATAATTAAAATATGAGGTATGTAGTCTGTGGTTTCAGTAGGGTCTATGCAGGATGATGGTTGCAACAATGTATATGTGTGAAGGTGTTGTAATATGCAAAAACAAGATAAATACCACAAAGCAATAGTCCAAAACCAAAGAAAACCAAACTAAAGGGGAACCCGGGGAAGCAGCCCACAGGGAGGTCTGACCTGGCCACGACAGCAGCCTCCTGCAGAATTAGAAGACAGAGGCTGCGTTCGAAAAGTCTTTTTTGCTTAGGAAGGTTCCTAACTGAGTGAAGTGAACCAGAAGTATTTCCGTGGCAGCCATGATAAGAGCTGTTCGAATTCTCTAAAAGCCAAGGAAAGGAGCCTCAATGCTTCGTTTCATATCTCCTTTAGCATAGGGTGCACCGGACGGAGAATGCCGTCCCACAATTCCTTGCGGCAGCAATATTTTAAAGCGCCGCACGTTCTCAATCTCAAACGACGAAATCCATTGATCACATTTAGCAAGATCCTTATAATACAATACAGATTATGATTATTAATGATAATAATAATTATTATTATGATATTTAAATAAGCCTCACAATTACCTTCTTTCTTGGTTTGTTTTCTTTTGGCTTTTTTGTAATCTAAAAAACTGTTTAACCACCATTTTATGTTTCGGGTTGTTGAAATAAGCCAAAGTGTTGAGCATACAGACTTGACGCTAATTGGACAGCGATATTCAGAGACAGACTGTCTGTCAAACAGTCACAGCTAACTAACAGTGTTGTAGAAAGGGTGAGAAAAATCCCCTGCCTTTCCCAGCTTGGCTGCGCGTTGCCCGGTTGTCCTAATGAACAAGCCGCCCCTGACAAGACCATGTGCCTATCAAGTAACCAATAATGAATACAATAATGAATACGAATTTGCATAAAAAAAAAAAAAAAAGGTTTTTTGGATATAGCTTCCCCACTGTGCACACAAATGTGTAAATTGTACTTTCACATGCTAAATGCCCAATAAAAATGTTGCACCGTTTTACCACAAGCTGAAATTGGCTGTCAGTACTACTTTGTATTTCTATTGTATTTTAAAAAATTAAAAAGACATTTTGGTAAGATATGCATGCTTTTCTAAACACTAGAACCGCCGGGGGTCGCTGTATAGCTAAAACCGCCAACAGGTAAAATTTACCCGCTATTAGAATTCATTGATTTTCAAGCTACAAAGTAGCGTACAAGGTTTATTTATCTATCATTTTACATCACAGGGTTCTAAATGCTAGATGGGTAGCGAAATGCTAGATGTAGACCCTCTATTCACAAAACAACAATATGAAAATAAAATAATTTAATAATGACTTAACTGAATGACTTAACTGAATGAATGAATGAATGAACTTTATAAAAATAACTTTTCTTAACAATGTTTCAATTGGAACAGCACAGATAAAACACAGACAGGGAACAGCAGATAAGGAGGATCTAAATAAAAACACAGGGATCATAAAACTTCAGGAGAAGTATAGCTTACCGTTAACCAATTTTAGCCTAAATGTCGGCAATTTTTTCAATAGGCTATTTCTGATACACTCAAACACACTTTGTCCAAACATTCAACACCTTGGCCGTGCATTTCCCCACACACAGCTTCTCCGCTCTCCACTTGATGCATTTACAGAACGTTTTGTTTTGTCTGCATTGGGCCTTTACCATGCATGTCATTCTCCTGCGCTCGTCCTCATACGCAACTGAGGACACATTCAGGAGCAGCGGTGCTTTTGATGCCATCCACTCGGCACATAGCTCCTGGGTTAGCTGAAGAATGAAGTCCCTTCTGGGGATGTTGTCATTCATGCAGCTCCGGTACAGCACACAGGCATTGATGGCAGCAAGATCCAGCATGTTGTAAAAGGCAACAACGGGCCATCTAAGTGTGCCACAGAGACAGAGAGAGAGTCTGAATAAAAAAGCAGCAGTATACCTACAATTTAGATAAAAAGATTGCCTATTACAGTGTTTTAGGCCTACATCTAAAGGTGTTCATTCTTTGTTTGTTTCGGACTGCCACGCATCCAGACAATTACGAAAATAAAAGGTTTAAAGGTCAAACAAAAATAGAATAGAAGATACCTACATACATGTTGTGAAATTCATTCTCTGCATTTAACCCATCCCTCAAGGGAATAGTGGTACTGACTAGAGTACCTAACATGTTTTTGATGGTGGGGGAAACCCCACTCCCATTTTGGAGGAACCCACACAGACATGGGGAGAACATGCAAACTCCACACAGAAAGGCCGGGACGATCGGGGTTTGAACTCGTGACCTTCTTGCTGTGAGGCTACAGTGCTATCCACTGGACCACCGTGCTGCCCAGTAGCCTTGCAATTATAATCAATTCCAAAATTCAAAATACATTTTTACCAAACGAAAATCAAATTTGCTAAAATAGGCTAAATGTGGTGAAAAACTAGGCTACTCTCTCTCTGTAGTTCAGCAGACACAAGGGAGCACACACACCTCTCTTGAAGGAACCGTAAACACATTAGTCATATAATTAGCCTAATAAATTAACATAATAATAATAATAATAATAATAATAATAATAATTGCTTTTCACGGAGTACTGGCGAGCCATCTGGTCCAGCACGTCATGATTGGTATGATTGTAATATGTCACCGTCTCTGGCTTTCTCTTCACGTCCGAGGAGATGGCCGCATGCTGGTGTTGCGTGCTGAGGATATTGATGTTTCTCCGTGGCTTACATTGGTACACGGACAGGACCATTTTGTCATGTTTTAGCACGGTGGTGCTGAACAGCTCATTTGTCCCTCGCACAGAAGGTGAGAGCTCCCGCTTGTTCCTGTTGATGGTGCCCACCAGGCTGGTGACATTCCGTACCAGCTTCAGCACCACATTCTCTCCCAGGCGTTGTGTGGCTGGCCTGCTGTCATCTTTTCCCAAGTATGGGAAACCATTTAGCATGTACTTGCTGTCAACATCGGCTGCCAGCCAAAACTTCATCCCAAATTTGTCTGGCTTGTTGGGCATATACTGGGTGAAGGGGCATCTCGCTTTTGAACAGTTGTTCATCCACAGTAATGTCTGATCCTGGCTTGTAACATGCAATAGAGTTCTTTACAAACCAATCCCACACTTCCCTCAGGTGTGCAAATTTGTCGGTGGTCAGACAGCAGCGGCGAGTCTCCTTATGATCAAAGCGAAGGTAGCGGATTATTTCTCGAAACCTGTTGCTGGACAGAGTGGTGATAAAAAATTAATTACCGCATTGCTCTGACCAGAAACTTTCGATGTCAATGTTTTTCCCGCAGTATGCACCCCTCACATACAAAAGCGCAAGAAAAGCCTTCAGTTCCGCAGGAGAGACGTCCCAGTTGCCTCTCCCTTCACCTGATCTGCAGGCTTCGGCAATGGTGCATTCACATATGTGTTGGAACATTACGGCATCACACAGACACATAAACGCTGTGACTTTGTCGCAAATATTGCACTGTGCGTGTGATGTGGGGCCAGCAGACTCTGTCAGGATGTTTTGTCTTTGCTGTCTCCCCGTGCCCATGTCAGAATCAGTGACCGTCCACACTGTGCCATCTTCCCGATCTCCTGGGCTGCTGACGGCTCCATTGTAGACACTAAATAGGGACGAGAGAAAGAGCAGCCTACTTTAGAATAGGCCTAAGTCTATTTCATAAATGTGTATAGTCTGCCATAAGCAGCGCGCAAATAGGTAAGCCTATTCATCCTAAAGGGGAGACTAGTCTACATGATAGGCTATAAGCCTATAGGTTACACATTTGTGGCCAGATACACGCTTACTGGCTCTGTGTGGTGTTTGGGCTGTGGTTCAGTGTCTGTGTGGGTGTGTTTGAATTAGGCTACACATAGGAACACAGAAGGTAGAAGTGAGAAATATTATAGGCATATAGCTACTATCAGGCTAGCCGATCTACCTTCTTTATTTCTTTCCTTCCTTCTACAATTGCTGTAGTAGGAGGCCCATCCCCAAGCAGAGGATGGGGCGGGTGGGTCCGCTTCACTTTTCGGGGAGGCTCTAGATTGCTGTCAGATAATGATCCGTCAGATGCTGAATCATCCCAGGACACATCGCTCAGTCCTGAAACCTCCCCACCATCGGACTCTTGTTCACTCAATTCGTTGTACAACTGTAATGCCGGAGTTGCATTCATAATTATCTTTCTCTTGTCCATAGTGAATGTCAGCCTATGACTTATGACGCTGTTATACCTAGTAAACAAAGGCGTTGCCAATAGCAACATAGAATGTTTATCTAAACGCGCAAAATGAATAGCGCGAAAATGACTGGGGTAAATTTTACCCGCTGACATTTATAGGTATAAATGGCCGTTATTTAAATCTGGCTTAATGTTGACAATTTTTAACAATAGGGCGTGCTACATAACACTGTTTTAGGAAAAGTCAAAGACCAGGGGACTTACTTGCAATCAAAAAACAGCTGTGGGTAAATTTTACACGTCGGCGGTTCTAGTGTTAAGCAAAGCAAGAGGAGCCTTGATCCTCACCAGCCAATACCTTTGTAAACTTCATGTATTATGTGGTTTATAATGGACTGTGGTGCAGAAACAGTGAGCTTACATTGTCCTGTTATCCGTCAGTGGTCATACTTGAAGCTCTAGATGTGATTTGAGTTTTTGAGATGTTCTTCATTTACTTCCCAAGTTGTAAAATACTTTATTGCAGGAGTATGAGAAATCATGTAACACTTAATTTCTTAATGTGGCTGTAATAATAATATTTATGTAATAATATATTATTCAAAAAAAAAAAACACATGGTTTTACTGAATAATTAAGTAAATATAATTTAATATATCTATCTAAAGAAACCTGATTTCTTGGCTGGCAACTCTCTGCTATCTCATAGATGACATCTTTGTCCTGCACCGTAGCTATACTACTCGCTTAGATAGGGGAGGGTGGGTGCAATTTGCAATCCTCACCCCTAGATATCACTAAAAAAAAAAAAAACTTACACACTGAATCTTTAATGGAAAAAAATGGTAATGATTCTGATGTGTCAGAATAACCAACAAGGAGACTGAACATTATGTTTGTTTATTCCAACTAAGTAGAACACCACAAGTCTCGTTTGTAACACTTGTATATTGAAGATTGCTTGGACCAGAGTCTAGGTTTGGAGAAGCGGTTTATAACTAGACCTCAGTAATAAACGGACCACAGACCAAGTAGTAAGCTTGAACTGCCGGCCATACTGAGGAGGTGGCAGGTTTTAAAAGCCAGTCCTGATGATGACAGGAGACAGGTGTGTGAGGAGCAGATTGCCTGCAGCTGGGGAGATCCGCCCAGTGGTGCAGCCCACAGCTCTGCCCTGAGGGAGAGGGAGGAAAGGACAAGTGAAAGGGAGAGAGAGATAGAGATCACACACAGACAGACAAAACCAAAACCCACCAAGCACCTCTCATATGCTCAAAAAGGACAAAATAAACTCAAACACAAGCACACAACACACCAACTGTCACCTCCCTGCTTGCGGCAGTATGACAATTTCACCTAAATTCCAATAATGCCCAGATCTCAGGAAATGTGTTAATCCTCCTATTTTTTTCTTTTTTTTTTTACCTCTCTTTGGTTTGGGTTAAACTTGGTTGAGCTCAAAATAATTTCCAACTTAGGATCCTTTAAGTTGTTATTTAGTTCCTAATTTTCTAATTAAGTTAACTCAGCTCTAAGTTCTCATTTTATCTTAGTAAGGCCTGTTTTAAGAGTTTTCGTTTCACCTTCTCTGTAGTTCACTTAACCAATAAGTTTTTGGTTTTAGTTCTTTTACGGCAACAAAAAAAACTAAAGCAATTTGCATCACCAATTCGGCAAAATAATGTAAATTACAATAACACAAAATACAGATGTGGAAACAACTTCACACATCAGCAATATAATCAACAACTCAATCACTTTGTTGTCATGGTCCTTATCAGTGCCACTCTATATGACCTCTGTACTGTATCTTCTTCAAACTGGCCTTTGTCAGACTCAGAGGCTGTGTTTGGTGCCTGGCCATGTTCACTGGAAGGCCCCCAATACTTTCATCCTGTGACAAGGCTCAGATCCCAAATGATCCCAAGTTTGAGGGCTTTTTTCTGCAACTAAATGACTATTGAAAAGTTGGTTGACTAAGACTGTTCTTATCGACTAATGGTTTTGTTCACTATTAGGGGGTAGTACTAAATTGAAACTATTATTAATCCCTAACCTCAAACCTGCAAAATATGAATTTATTGGTCACTTGGAGGAGACAAGTTAGGTAGGTAGGTAGGTAGGTAGGTAGGTTTAAAGTTATAGAGTGAAATTAAGTTTTGTAACTTCCTTCTGCTACATAGCAGACAATATACATTAATACAGCATCAATTATGAAAATGGTAAACAGAAATAAACTATAATCACTGGAGCAGTGCTGAGGATGAATTAGAGTTTAAGAGTGATAGCTTGAGGGGAAAAGCTGCTCTGCAGTCTGGTGGTGTGGCAAGAGAAACCTCTATATCTCTTCCCAGAAGGCAGCAGGGTGAACAGGCTGTGGCTGAGTGGGTTACTGTCCTTTAGTGTCCTTTGGGTTCTGCGTGGCACGTCACCTCACCGATATCACTGATGCTCGGGAGATGGGTACCAATGATCTTCTGAGCAGTTTTAATTTTCCGCTGCAGAGCCCTCCGGTCCTGGGCCATGCACATCCCATGCCAGTTTGTGATGTTTCCAGTCAGGATGCTTTCTATTGCTCCTCTGTAAAAGCTGTCAAGAACTTGGCGTGGGAATTTGGCCTAATTTAAGCTTCCTTAAGAAATACAGGAAATACATTCTTCACCAGCATGGCGATTTGAGATGACCATGTCAGGTTCTCTGTGATGCTGATTCCCAGGAACCTGAAACTATTCACCTGCTCCACCTTAGCACCACCAATGTAGACAGGAGTCCTCCTTTTAAAATCAACAATCAGCTCCTTAGTTTTAATGACGTTGAGCCGTAGGATGTTTTCTGAGCACCACTCTAAGATTATGAATTTCCTCCCGATATGAAGTTTAATCTTTGTGTGAAATCCGGCCGATGATGGTGATGTCATCTGCAAACTTCACAACAGAGTTCTCTCCATGTCGGGGGGGAACAGCTGCCTGCTATGGCTGAAAACGAAGCTATGAGAGTGGTCACAATGATTCAACAACAGTAAAGTTGTGGGCCAGACAGTTCACACAATGAGCTGTAACTTGCGTTAAAACTCTATAAAGCAGAGGGGAGCTGCAGATACAAGTTATAATTCTCTGTTAGTTCACATTTCCACATTGTTTTCACATTCTCATTTAGTACCTTTTTTTTAATACAAATATCGATTATATACACTTACATACACAAAGTCCTTTTGTTACCCAATTCTAACCAAATATGTGCCTCCCCGATCTCTGTCCAAGAACACTGTAGGTGTGTGAAGCACACCCTGCCTACCTTAAACCCTGCCTTACACCTCCATATACCTGGCCAGTCAATGCTTTAAGTGGGCGATTGTTGAATGCAGCTACCCCAATTTCGACGTCAGAACAATGTGGGAGGAGGGGACAATCCTACAAGCACTTCATTTGGGGCATACTGAAGCCCTTAGGGCATATTAAAGCTCCCTTCTCCTTGATTCCAATCCATCCCGTACTGCACTAGTAAAACTCAACATGTTAATACGTTATACTATAAATACAGAGACTCATGCATTAAGAGTAGCCATATAATTTGGGGAAATTCTGTCAGCACTTTCCTGACATGAGAATCATTTTTGACAGCAGCTTAGTCTAAAGCAGTCTGATTTGAATACTGCTTAGTCAGTAATTGCTGTCTCTTTATTGGTAAGATTTTATGCTGCGAGATGGGTTCAATCGTGACGACTGTACATCGCTTAACATTATCCCTGAGGTGCAGGGTCAATCAATAAAGTGGGACCTCTCCTTTAGGAAAATGCAGATATGTTGAGAATCAATACTCCTGTGTCATCACCTCTCATTTCAATCAGGGTGGCTGAGATATGACTCCATGGCAGCTCTCCCGGGAATAACAATGAACAATGGAGTGACTCTCAATGGGTTCCTATGGCTTTTTTGCGCCTACTTTTGTCTCCTCGCCATAATGAACCTACTGTAATCTATAGTTTCCTGGGCTCATCTTTACTCTCTACTTGTGTCATCTTCTCTTCTGCATTTTAAAATTGTTTTTACATTTGAATGAACTCTAAGACTAGTTTTTAAGATAAAGTTTGTACATTTTTAGAATCAACCAAAAATGGTATTTTAAATATCAGATAAACCTAAACCTCAGCCTGAGCCTGAATCCACTTCTTTGCCTGAGACTGAACCTGTATTTAAACTTCAGCCGTGCCTGAACATGTTTCCATGCCTGAGATTGAGGCCATCTTTCTGTTTAACCCTTAACCCTTTAATGCATATCTGGGGTCTTTAGTGTCACACCCTGTTTTTTGTCACACCCTGTCTAATTAATTAATTTAATTTAATTAAGCTCTCAACTCTAAAAGAGATCATATTTCTCCTGTTTTACCTTCTTTGCATTGGTTTCCAGTAAAATCCAGAATAGAATTTAAAATCATTCTTCTTACCTACAAAGCTCTTTGTCAGGCACCATCTTATCTTAAAGAGCTCATAGTACCTTACTACCCCACCAGAGCACTGCGCTCCCAGAATGCAGGGTTACTTGTGGTTCCTAGAGTCTCGAAAAGTAGACTAGGAGCCAGAGCGTTCAGCTATCAAGCTCCTCTCCTGTGGAACCAGGTTCCAGTTTGGGTTCAGGAGGCAGACACCATCTCCACATTTAAGAGCAGGCTTAAGACTTTCCTCTTTGATAAAGCTTATAGTTAGGGCTGGCTCAGGTTAGTCCTGAACCATCCCTTAGTTATGCTGCTATAGGCCTAGACTGCCGGGGGATTTCCTATGATGCACTGAGCTCCTCTCTCCTCTGCTTCCTCTCCCTCTGTATGCAACTTCATCCCATTATTACATGTTACTAACACAACTTCTCCCCTTTCCGGTAGTCTTGTGCTTTCTCGTCCCTCTCCTCTCTCCTCCTATCACTTCCTGCAGGTTTTCTGGCTCTGGAGCTGTGGAGTCTGGATCTGTGGCTGCGGGTCACCTGCTGCCCCCGTGTTCCTGCTCGACACCCTCTGCTGCAACGACTATTGTTACTAGTCCTATTGTTATTATTGTTATTATAATCATTAACATTACGATTGTTATCATTAACACTACTATAAATATCTGTACCATTTTTCATTTAGTCTATAGCAACATCACCTTTACTGTCTGTACCTCTGTGTGTGGATATTGTGTA
>NC_060154.1:4127035-4221064 GCF_021292245.1 Micropterus dolomieu
GGCCTTTGCAGGTGTTTTGAGTTAATTAGCTGATTAGAGTGTGGCACCAGGTGTCTTCAATATTGAACCTTTTCACAATATTCAAATTTTCTGAGATTCTGATTTTGGGGTTTTCATTAGTTGTCAGTTATAATCATCAAAATTAAAAGGAATGAACACTTGAAATATATCAGTCTGTGTGGAATGAATGTATACATTATACAAGTTTCACTTTTTGAATGGAATTACTGAAATAAATCAACTTTTTGATGATATTCTAATTATATGACTATATATGCCTACCAAGTTAGGTGAATGTACAACAAAGAGAAAGAAAATTGTTTGGGGGCGCTATTGAGCCATTTTTGCGCACCCATGCACGGGACCCATGTTTGTAAAGCACCATTTAATTAAAATGTGATTCTGAACTAAAATAAAACAGCCCATTGTAGTTTCTGTGTTTATTACCAAAGCATTTCAGTAACAGTAATACAGTTAAAATGGTGAAAATGTGAAAAATTGTGTTGCTGTCGATTTAGGTTGTGTGCCCCTAAATTTTCTGCCTGTGTTCCTAAAACTTTGTTAGGGGCTACAGTGCTCCTAGTAAAAAAATGTTTGTCTGAAACCCTGCTGTGGAACCAGGCTTAGTGCCTTATTGTTTAATTATTTTAATTGTGGATTTATCATGACAGTTCATAACAGTTTAATTACTAAATTTATGGTCTTGGTCTACTATATTTCTGACCCAGTGTGTTGATTGGTGCAGCTGTTTCCCACACTAATTCCTGAATGGCATTTTTCAGCTTTTATCATGAAAATATTGCAATAGTAAAAGGATCTCAAACAACAACATTTTCACACACACACACACACACACACACACACACACACACACACACACACACACACAAAATTGGACCTTTTTTGTAATGAGGGCAGCTGCTGTCAGGCTTCCCAGCAGACTGAGTCCAGTCCACAAGTGTGTAGTGCAGAGTGGCTCCCTCTTGTGTTCACTGTCAGATATTGTGATCATGATATCAGTTAAAACTACACCATAACATCTATATCAAGATGTCCTATGATTTCTTTCCATTTATTTATTTGATCAGAAAAATCCAGAATTAGCCAAAAGGCTATTTTGCATCTGCTGTCCCTGGACAGGTGGTAATATGTCACACTTAAGAACATACAAAGGATGAAAACAGTATATACAGATTAAGCCCAATACATTAAAAATTGATTATAAAATTCTAAAAAGTGACTATTAATATCAACCAATATCAATTTTATTTATGTAGCACACTTAAAACAACCAAGGTTGACCAAAGTGCTTTACAGGTTAAAAATACAACAATAAAACAGTAATTACACAGTAAAAGTACAGCAATAAAACATTATTACATACAGTATATGATATAGTTACATTAAAATCACCAGGGATTATAACTGACTTAACTTGAAGGAAATGCCAAAGAAATGAGATGTGTTGGGGAACGTTGAGGTTGGAGAGTTTTAAGTTTGCTTCTGGGCACATCCAGGATGAGGAGATTGGCAGATCTCAGCACTTTAGTTGGAGTGTCAACGTGAAGACTCTGTTAAGTGAAGCAGAACTAATCCATTAAGGCATTTACACGTAAAAAGTAAGATTTTTTCAATCCTGTAATGGAAGCCAGTGGGGGGAGCGCAACATAGATGTGACATGGTCCCTCTTTTTCTTTCCTGTCTGCAGGCGGGCAGCAGCATTTTGGACTAACTGCAAGCGTTGAATGGATGACTTGTCAAGCCTACATATAAGGAGTTACAATAGTCAAGACAGGAAGTTATGAAGGCATTAATCCCCCTATCTAAATCTTTAGGAGGGAGATATAGTTCTCAACTGTAAGAAGCAAGATCCAACAATGGCGGATATCTGTTTATAAAATTTAAACGCACTGTCCAATAAAACACCAAGACTCCTCAAAGTTGAGCAATTATTTGAAGTTAAAGGGCCGAGAAAATCTACATCACGCAGTTCAGGATGTCCAAACACTATGACCTCTGTCTTGTCTCCAGCCAGTTAGTTTAGCACATAGGTTCATCCAAGGTTTTGATGTCTTTCATACAGTCATGCAGGGGCTGCAGTGAGCCCTTTGTTTTTACATTCAGGGGCAAATAAATTTGAATATTGTCTGCAAAAGAGTGGAAAGAGACTTGGTACATCTCAAAAATGGAGGCCTGAGACAGCAAATATAAAGCAAATAAGATGGGGCCTAAGACAGAACCTTGAGGGACATCTGGGGCAGACTGCTGGTCTCGCTGCCGGTTTGCTGTTTCAAAGACTGCTCCACTCAGGTGCGCCCCCAGCGACTCAATCGGCTCGACCATGAAACAGGCCCCAGGAACTCGGACAGGCAACCCAAGTGCCCACGGAACAGAGATGACGATATAGGTTAGTTTGTTGGATCTGTTCAATCCGTAATTTCAGTTCAAATTCAATTCAAAGTGTTTATTGACAGATGTTCACGTTTCCCTGTACACTGAAATTCTTTCTTTGTCCACATCAAATGCCTACAATAATAATTTTATAAATAAAGATATAAAAATTTAAAAAAATGTAACCTTCAGATGTAAAAACTATAAACTTCATAGAGCAGCAATTGTGTGAAAATGTGCAGCAGTAGGCTAATACAATTGTGCAGACAGGTTAATTATATAAAATTGTGCAACAGATATTCATAGCCATATACATGACAGATGAATAATATACATGATGAAAACTGTGCATGGAACAATCTGCAAAGAACAGTACAATTAACGTGTGAAATGGTAATGTGTAAATATGCAATTAACATGTGCAATGTTAAGATGTATTTGTCACACAAAAAAAGAGTGCGTACCTGTGAAACAGCAATGTTGCCTTTTATGTTTGCGGTATTTGCTTCCCTTTCATGGGCCAGGACACAGATGAATATCTCAAAATATTAGTAAACAGATTGTGATTGTGATTGTGATGTATCTTGACTGAAGACTTAAAGAAATGTTTCTTTATCCTCTTTTCATCCTGAGAGTCAAGTAAGATATGCAACCAGCTGTTTACAGCTGATGTTTCTTGAATTGTGGATTCCACTGCCAGAGGGCATCTTACATCAGCTGAGACCTGTACATAGTACAGGATGCTCCTACCAGTGTTTTTCTACTGTACAGCCATAATAAATGAGCAGGGAGAAGGGAAATACACTGCTTAGGGATTAATAATGAATGAAAACAGACCGAAAGAGGGGGGGGGGGAGAAACATTGCAAATAAAACCTGCTAGACTTCATACTTCAGCTTGAAACAAAGTACACATACTGTATATGTGAAATGATGTGCTACTAAGCAGAGTTGCCTTACTATTTAGACAGAAAGTTGCACTGTATGAAAAAATTTAAAGGCCCCCGTTGGTGTATTAGTAAAAGTACAGTTCCTGTCAAGAGTTAAAATACCACCCAGGAACATTTGAGTAACAGAAAGTAGTAATTAAATGTTAGCAATGTGCGCTCCCGGGAAAGATGTGCAAAAGAGGAGAGCGTGGTCCCTCCCAAGATGGGGGTGCTGAGAGGTAGCGTGGATTTATTTTCATTAGCCCAACTGTTGTTAAACTGTCTTGTAAAAAACAATGACGATTAACATTTCTCAGAAAGGAATTGTTTTAAATATATGAGTGGTTTTCTTATGTACTCTTTTCTTATTGATCGAGGGTATTCTTGTTTGACTCTTAACTTATAGACTGGGATCTTGTGAATCTCAAGGACAGTGTTTGAAGTACGTAACCTACGGCGCTGCCAGAGAGGAGAAAAAACACTTTTATTTTATTCCTAAAGTTATTGTGGATGCTAGGCCGATACTTTTTCTTATTTAAACAATTACAATTGTAATGATTTAAGCTAGGACTAATACATAATGTAGGATATTTTATATGATACTGTATCTTCTGTGTTTTTGATCTTTTATTGTGGTGTGTGTGTGACTATACAGTGCGGGGGGATCCTAAATCCAGATGTCGCAAATGCTAATCGTTCTCAGACAGGGTCAATTTATTTTTGCTATGAAAAATTGAGAATCCACTGTGTTAATAATGTATTAAAAACGATGTTAAGAAACATGGGGGGAGTGTGTGACTGCGGATGAGGGGGAGAGAGTAGGAAGTGACCACTGCATGTCAATAACCAGACAGGTGTTGACTTGAGATGAAAGCGTGATTACGATATAGACCCGCCGATGTTTTATCTTATCATTGTAATATACTTTAGCCGATATGAGGCAAAACTGTTATCAGGTAGTGGGCTCTTAGATGTTGCAAAGAGCAAATGCCAGAGTTAGTGAATCGGGACGGGTTTATGTGTGGAAAAAACAGATGGCGATCACAGAGAGGTGACAATCTTTAAGTATTCCTAAAGTCGCGCGATGGGTTTCTGTGTGAAAACAGCCCCCCATAATACAGGGTCGGCGGCGGCCTGTTAACAGCCAATCCCATGTTGTCTGTCTACTGTCGGATGATTCTGGACTGCAAGTCATTCAAATCTTTGGGTGGGGGAGATCGAGTAGCCTAGGACATGACTACAACCTGTGAATGGTCAGGAATGTGTCAGAAAAGTGACATTAGGCGTATTACGAGAATAGCCTTGACAATTGGCTAGTGGGATGGATAATAGTAGACCCTTGTGAACACACAGTTTTTACAGGTTTTCGTGTGGGTCCACAGAGCAACACCAAAAAAAGGGTCTGGACTATTCTCTGCAGCACACATTATTACAGTCTTTTTCTGGTGCGTGTTTCACGTGTTTGAATACGTGTTAGTATCCTACTAACCCTGTCTGTAGTATTCTAGGCTATGCCTGCCTCCCTATATTTTACAGGTAGAACTTTCAGTGAACTAGGCTAAATGAGCAGATAGCTACACAAAGTCTAGCTATTTATTTATAACTGGCATACATCGTGGTTGTTTTTATTTTCTCTTTATTTATAATCGAAAATAAATGTATTAATAGCATGCATTAAAACAGTGTGCGTGAGTGTATTGTTACAACCCCTGAGCCACCCTCATTGCGCAAACAATGTCTATAACCTTTGCACATATAGTAGTATTAAGATACAAACCTTCGGCGTCAAGGGGTTAATGAGTGATGATAGCAATAACATTGAGGTCCAAAATGTCTTTACAAAATATGTGCATCACAGAAATTTAAGTTGTTTATACCTAGTTCAGAATTAGTTTTTTCAAAGTAAAGTTAGTCATATTATTAATTTGAATACCAGTTGTCTTGTTTTGTTTAAAAATCCCAGAGATAAATAGCAAGTCATGCTAATAGCTAGACAAATGTTTCCAGGGAAGAGTCATTTTTTATGGATTGTTTTGATGATGCCACAAGTATTCCTTTTGGTTATTTAATGATTGATTATAAAGTTAAAACACCTGATGATTTCAAACTCAGAACTGATATGCTTTCAGACCTGCCTGTTCCGTATGTGTCTTTATTGCAAGCTCTGCATACTGCATCTCCATCTCAGAGAATGAATATTATTAAATCTGCATCACCAGACTTTTTGGTAACATTGTGCGAAATATCTTACAATGTTTTAAAAGGTAAAAATCCCTTTAAATAAAACGCAGTATCAAAAATTTAAAAAGAAGAAGGTGTCATGTCATCCAAGACTTGGGCCAGATAAGAAAGCTTGAACTTTTACCAACACCAATTAGAATACAAAAGTTCCACCAGAGATGGTCAGACATTGGTGCAAAATAGAGCCCTATTCTGTTACTAGACCCGAGTCGACATGAAAACCATGTAACAAATTACTTTCACCTCCTTTTGGACCTCCTTTTATAGCTCTGTTTCTTGGCATCACAAACTCTCTTGGTTCTCTTTTCTGCTGATCTGGAGCTGGGAAAGTCCCAGATTTTTGCGAGCCTCAGCCGCCACAACGACCACCGCTTTCCATCCTTTCACCTTTTGGTGGATTTTTATCACTTTTATTTCACTATGACTGGGTGTCTCTCTTCTCGCTGTTTTCCAATCTTTCAGCATTTGGTGGATTTTTATTTAACTATGATTGTTTTTGACTGCACTACTCCTCCTCTCTGTGTCATTTGCATGCCCTCTGCTGATCATACTATTTCAACCATAACCTGACTTTGTGGAATAAGTTGTGCTCTGTGCTAGAAATAGGACATTTTTACTGTGATGGACTATATTGATGTATGTTTTGTAACACAATTTACACAAAATCTGCTTCTTCATTTTCCTTAGCTGGTGTTTTTGGTGCTGTGTGTCCGCCTCTACCTCTGCCAAAGCTCACATGCTTGCTCACACACACACACACACACGTGCTACTGCTGAACCTGGGCAGTTAGATACAGAAAGGAGCACACACACAGAGCTATAGAGTTTTAACACCGTGATCCTAACTTTACACTATAAAAAAACACTTTAAATGAAGAGAATGTAGTATGCAATGTGACCACCATTGATCTAATAATTAATGACAACAATTTAGGCTATAATTGTCTAAAATTATATACACTGCACTACTAGATTAGACTAATTGCCAATAAAAAGGTTTGTGTTTCAAAGAAAAAGAACAGTCTGGCGGTTTTCTTCTCCCCCTCCTGAGTATCACCAGGATAATAACACTTTGTTGTATGCGATTCATGTTAGTAATCATTTTGATAATGATTCACACACACAGCCTCTAATATTATTATACACATTTAAGAATCTGATACTTTGGCACAGTGGTTACATCCTGCATAATTATTTTGTCCGCATGCAACCGAGGGATGTATTTTTTCACAAATTGTCATTGCATGACGGTTTATTACTATATTTAGTTCAGTCATTACATTGTCATAAATGCTCCGTACTTGTATAGCGCCTTTCTAGTCTTTTCGACCACTCAAAGCGCTTTTACACTACATCTGCATTCACCAGTCACACACATTCATACACTGAGCCTAAGTGCTCAAACGGAAACTAACATTCACACTCATTCATACACTGGCGGAATAGCCGCCAGGGGCAAATCGGGGTTCAGTATCTTGCCCAAGGACACTTCAACATGCAACCAGGATGAGCCAAGGATCGAACCGCCGACCTTCCGATTAACAGCCAACCCGCTCTACCTCCTGAGCCACAGCCGCCCCTAAGATCCTGGCAAACTGAGGCCAAGAGTGAGATCATGACACATTGTGATTAATGGCGCCTGGTACTGCAAGGTACGGCCAGGTACTGCATGAGACCAAGCTTTGCACTGCCGAAACTAAACTTGTATGAGACACAGCACCCTCATGGTTGGCATTGTTGAATCATGTACTTCTTTATTGAATCATGTTATGCATGCATCAAATATGTTATTCCTTGTTAATTCTTTTAAAAAATACAATTGTAAATGGTTGAGTTTTAATGGTGTCAAACTATGCCTGTATAACTTTTAAAAAATACGGTGAGACTGAAGTTGAAACATATTGGTGAATTTCTAGTCCAGTAATGTCAAAAATATAAAGAAGGATAAATTGTAACAATAATTACACATAATAATAGAAATGGAAATTGTGACATTAGTGAAAGGGTTAATTTGGTAAAACAGTACATAAAAACGACCACTAGATGGCAGCAGAGGATAAGAAATTCACCAAAGGAGAGGCGTGGTTAGCGAACACTGTAGGTGGAGTTAAGGTGTAACGCCCACCTGGGAGGAGGAGATAAGGTGGAGTGTAAGGTGAATATAAGGTGATGTTCGCTGACCACCAGCTCAGTTCCATCCTAAGACCTGCAGGGATGTTACTCGGGTTTATCTGTCCTTTATTGGAATAAACTCTTTTGCACCGACTCTTGACCGTCTCCAGTGAAGTCTTTGACTACGCAGTTTTTTTACTAAAGAAGAAAGCTAATAGAGTATTTATATTGAGTTTAATACGTTGGTTAGGGTAGGGACCAGGTCTTTCACTGGCCCGGCCGGTCCTTATTTCCGACCCGACAATCACCGCATCCTTCATCAGGGCTGAGGTTAAAACAGAACAGACTATATCCATTACAATGCTCGTCGTGGGTTATGGCCATAGCGTTGTTTTTAAGATACTTTTCAGCTGCCGAGTACAATTGATGATCCGCCCTAATGGCATTACCCCTGGCAAAGTAGGGTTGAAAGGGTTTTGAAGGATATTGTTGGCCGTCAATGTATAAACATAAAAACTCTATATCATAATGGTTAAATGTAAATGGATTATGCGCATAACTACCTGTAAATGCCTCATGATCTACAAATCCTGCTACAATATATTTACGTATTTGTCCCAAGAATACATTTTCTTGATTACAAACACGAGTGCCCGTTGGGATGCTAAAATTTATAAGACAGACTCTGTCTATGGGATATTTAACATTACCATGCATTAATGCTTTAGCATGGGCTAGCTTAACAGCTGGAGACAGTGACTTTCTTCGCAGACAGGCTTGCTGACATAATGTTAACACAACCCCCTTTTTCACACCTATCTCCACTTTTTGGTGCTCAGCATGTCAACATATTTGTTTCCTTTTTAAAATGTATTTATTTATTTTTTATTTTATTTTTTCACACAATGGATAAGACACATGCCATTGGTGTGAGAGACCTGGGTTCAATCCCCCACTGTGACCCATCCACCATTGTGTCCCTGAACAAGACACTTAATCCCTAGTTGCTCCCGAGGCATGCGACCTCTGATGTATAGCAATTGGAAGTCATTTTGGATAAAAGCGTCAGCTAAATGAATAAATGTAAATGTTTTAAACTGCCTCTTAAGCTGTCTTTTTAAAATGGTTAAAATTTGAAAACAAAACAATTATGGCGGCATCAAATATGGGGAAAATATATATTATCCCAGTTAAATTAAAGATGGAAGGCTAGAACTTGAACAAGTTGTGCCTGATATCTATAATACAACAATGTAGCATAATTTTACGGCCTATAGGCTAGTCAATTAAATTCCAAATATTACCAGTTATAGTTTTAAATTTATAGCTATTGTGACGACTTCCCCCAGTCTGCCTGCCTGTGTGTCTTCTCTGTTTTGCAGATGCTGAGTGTGGCTTGTAGGTGGAGCTGGGAGGGTCCAATGCATGTACCTGCCCCTCTGGGTTGGGCTTCCTAGAGGGGATAAAAGGGCTGCCTTTCTGGGAGTCAGTCTCTCTGCTGGCCTGCTGCTTCAACCCCAGCCTTTGCTCCTTTGCTTAATTTGTTGCACCCACCAACATGCATTACAGTTCATTCTCACTCATCCGCACACATCTGACATGACTGATGTTCCTCATATCTACCCATGCCATCAACTTAGTTATGTTGTTTGTTAGTTTGAGTTAAATAAACCACTTTTGTTTCTATTGTGTGAGGCCTCCCTTTGTGTTACCAGCCTTGAGCCAGGCGGTAACACTATATATTATATATATATATTAATGAATAAATGTAAGATTTAAACCCCACAATTAATTGATTTTTTTCAGCCTAATAAAAGACCAGGTCCAATGCTAACAAAGTTTCTGGAAGGAAAGGCTATTGCAGATTTCATCCACTAGATGGTGCCATAGCCTTTGTAATGTGCTACAAATCCACTAGAATATAAGTAGAAATTTTCAACTAACTTGAAGTGCTGTAGTTAAATTTCACAGACTTCCCTTGTCTTTCTAGAATAGGTCTTGTGCTGAGTGTTTAAGCATTTGATCTGTATGTGGACATTGAGTGTGATGTAGTTGTAGTGTATAAACAAGTTCAAAGCAGACCAACAGAAAGCAGTCATAGCTGCCATTAACTTGGCCAAGTTGTCACTACACTTTGCTTGAAGCATCTAGTTTCGGAGTCCATGAACTTTGGCTGAACAATTGCTGCTACTGATGTTCATGAAAAGTTTTTGTATAAGCAAATGTATACTTGTTTGGGATAGTCTATGCTATTGCAAAGCTATTATCTATGTGATGGTACATAATGATGTTCTCCTCCAGGACAACAGCAACATCCACAATCTCTTTTGATAGCTGCTTGCTTCCATCTTCCTCTGCAACAATGAGAAGGCCAGTGTTCACTCCTTTTGTAGCCTGATGAGCCTTTTGTAGAAATTTGATGATTACGTTACTTTATAGGAGAGAGGTTAAAACTAGATAAAACTGTTTTGCCTCAAGGAATTAATTGAACACTGGTCAAACCCATTTAAAGGTCCTTCTTCTTTTACAACTGTAAAGGTTTTGTGATTGGGAGGGGGAATATATTGAACATATTTCTTGAAATTTTTCACGCTTCCTTTTGGTTTGATTTATAAAAGAACCTTTTAAAAATTTGGTACTGTAAGTACTGTTTTTTTTTTAAGTACAAACTTCTCAGCTGACATAACTTACATACTTAAGTTGATTAATATCTTGGATAGATATTATATTCATATAATAATATTGCTTAAAAGATTGCCCTCCTTTTAGATTTTGGTTTAAATTTAATTTATTTTTGTTCTTTCAAGTATTTTTACATCAACACTTTTAAACAAAAAAGGCTGGAATGTGTAAGCCTATCCTACTCCTTGTATTGAAAATAATCTCCAGTCCAGTTGGTGGTGGTAATGCACCTCTTGGCCAGTTTCCCAACCGGCAATAAAAAAAAAAATTTCAAGCCTGACGGTGACGTGCTTATCAACGACACGTGAGGGGCTCACTGTAACGCTTTATTCTGCTGCTGCACACTCAGCTCGAGGAGGTACAGTGGCTGGCTAGTGTCACACAGAACAGGGACTGTATTTTACAACCACGCTCCTAGCACTTTAACAATACATTACATCTCCCCGTCTTAAGTGTGGCCAGGCCAGGAATGATGAGGCCAAACACACAATAAATTTTATGGGTTTTTATTCCCAGACTGGACTCAAATGAGAACAGCATTAATAATGTAAAGTCAGGGGTTTAAGGCAGTTGGTGGTTATACAAAACACAGGAATAACTTTATTACTGTGGCTCAGGAGGTAGTGCGGGTTGCCCGTTAATCAGAAGGCCGGCGGTTCAATCCCTGATTCCTCCAGGCTGCATGTCGAAGTGTCCTTGGGCAAGATACTGAACCCCGAATTGCCCCTGGCGGCTGTTCCGCCAGTGTATGAATGTGTGTGAATGTTAGTTTCTGTTTGAGCACTGAGGCTCAGTGTATAAATGTGTGTGAATGCAGATGTAGTGTAGAATCGCTTTGAGTGGTCGAAGAGACTAGAAAGGCGCTATACAAATACAGAGCATTTACATCCTTTGCTTATTGCATCTGATCTCAACTATGTGATTTAACAGTGCGCTATAGTACCCCTTAACCATACCACAATATGTAAACAGCTGCCATAAACTAGTTTACCCTCACTCTTGTAGACTTCAGTTACTTCTAAGCAGGAACTCTAGACCTAAATTCTCAACAACAAAATCTAAAAAACATCTAGACTAGATAACAGTCCACTCTAGAAAACAGGGAAGACTAGACAACAGTAGTGGCCTTTTCTAAATAGAGAAAAACAAATACAAAAAACAAACACACTATGCACAGTTCATAAACTCAAGATGAAATATTTGAATTTACTATAAAACATAAAATACATTCATTCACAGAATATTATCTGCCCAACACTATACAGAAACTCAGAATTAACATTTTAGGAATGAAATAAGTAACTCACTGTTCTCATGTGCAGTGTGCGCCCTCAGGACACGCCCATACACACACACACACACCCGCAACTCCGCACATGTATCGCCCCTCTAAGTCAGCAGAAAAGTTTGAAATACACATTGTTTATTTACAGTGTCCGTATACACTAAAAAATGTGATTTTGTTTGTTAATACACTTTGTTGTCACTCACACTGTCACCGCTGGTCAGAGTCTCTTCCCCTCGTAGCGAAGATACACACATGGAGATATTCTTAGTATCAATAAACCAAAGTACATCCCTTGTCGTTTCTCTACACTGCGTGGCCCGACAATTCCGTTCTTCCACGATCCGTCCTATGTAGTACTCTTATAGTGACAGTGCCATTAAATAGAGAGGAACGTAATCGCTGCATTAATCCCACCAGCAATTACATAACATTATAACCCACATAGTATTAAACTCTATACCGCTGGTTCACCTGGCTACATAAGCTTAACACATACTACCACAAGTAAGCAACAATGCTGTAGTGTAAACTTGCTAGGCCAATATTAACGTAATAACACTCCACTTACTAAACTCAGCCACCACTTCCAAACATTATGTAAACATTATATTGGTATCTTAACAAACCAATAAAGTTCTTGACTTTTTAAAATACTGTTGTACTATATATATTTACATATGTTTAGCAGTGTGTAGAAAGTCACAAATCTCTCTCTCTGAGGGGGTTTCACCACCCTGCCACATCTGGTGACATATGGCTCAGAAAGCTGAGCTTGGCCTGAGTTAAAAGCTTTTCAGGAGATGAGACTGATGCCTCACCGGGGATTGGGGACATTATCTCCTGTCTTGGTGCACACTCAGCTGATTCAGTCCAGGGCTCATCACGCGGGAAGTGACGATAGCGATTTGCAACTGCTGTGCTTTTCATAACATACCATCCATAATATGATAAGATATAACTTTATTAATCCCCTGTAGGGGAAATTTAGTTCAACATAGCAGAACAAAGGAATATAAAAGAACTGATGCAGTTTTGTATAAGTATTAACACACTATTTACAGTCGAAGCAAAAGTCAGAAGTGTAGAGTGTGAAGAGAAACGGTGACAGTACAGTTCCTTGGGGTGTGCCAGTGTTGCTCACCACGACATCTGACAGGCAGCCGTGCAGCCTGACATACTGCAGCCTGTCAGTGATCCAGGCTACCAGGGCCTGATCCACCTGCATCATGGAGAGCTTCTCAGCCAGCCGGATAGGCTGGACGGTGTCAAAAGCACAGAACATGATGCTCACAGTGCTGTATGGCTTCTCCAGGTGGGTGTAAGCTCTGTGAAGCAGGTAGATGATGGCGTTGTCCACGCTGACGACTGCCAGGTACGCAAACTGCAGAGGGTCCAGGCAGTCGCGCACCAGGGGCCTGAGGTGCTGCAGAACCAGTCTCTCGAAAGTCTTCATTACATGAGTGCCACAGGCCTGAAGTTGGAGAGGTCGCTGGAACGTCCCTTTTTGGGTACAGGGACGATGCAGGAAGTCTTCCAGATATTCAGCACAATCAATAATAATTATTTACAACCATTTACCATCAGATTAATATCTCAGATATAATCAGGTACAAGTCTGTCAGTTTGGTGCTGTGGGGTTGTGGAGCCTAATGGCACAAATGAGCCTCCAAAGCGCTTAGAGGCTCGGGGCTGGATGAGTCTGTGGCTGAAGGAGTTCCTGAGCTGCTTCAGGTCAGCATAGAGAGGATGAGAGGTGTTGTCCATGATGGTTTTCAGCTTCCCTCTCATCCTCCTCTCAGTCACTGCCTCCACACTGTCCAGTTCCATCCCCACCACTGAGCTGGCCTTCCTCACCTGCTTGCCCAGTTTGTTGGCACCACAAGTCCTGATGCCCCCTCCCCAGCACACCACAGCAAAGAAGATGACACTGGCCACTACAGACTGGTAGAACATCTGTAGCAGCCTGGTGCACACATTGAAGGACCTGAACCTCCTCAGGAAGAACAGCCTGCTCTGCCCTTTCTTGTATAGGGCCTCGGTGTTGTCTGTCCAGTCCAGTTTAGTGTTTCTGGTGCAGCCCCAGGAACTATTGCAACAGGGGTGTAGGGCCTCTTGCTGCGTCTTAAGTCTACCACCAACTCCTTGATTTTTTCCTGTGTTGAGCTGGAGGTGGTTACTGTTCCACTAAACATTCATAATTGTTTTTGTGTTGTGTTTCATTTTTAGATGATTGTTGTTCTCAACAGACAGCCAGCACTTTTACAGAAATGTAAACTAGACACAATTTCTGTGCCCTGGTACACAAATTGCAGGCAGAGTGATTTTGAGTTTGTTCTGTTTAGGGACCATTTTTTGAAGTTAGTGTGTTTGCTGTGTATTAACTTAATTTGTTTATGTGTATATTTTGATGTTTCATGTTAATATGTATATTTTATCTTTATTTAATTGTAGTGTGACTAATAAAATTTGTTCAACTGTGTGTGTGCTCAATTTCATAAATGTTAAATATGTTTGAATTCAAATCTATCGCTTCCTTTTGTCTTTTTATTTTAATTAGATATGGCTTATTTATTTTTATTAACATTGTGGTTTTCATGTATTGGTGTCCTTATTAGGACCAAATGTCTAGCAGGATTATATGCTGCAGAAAACACTTTCAAATGCTGGTCACAAGATGGAGCCAAATGACCATCTCGGAACATAATAACACTTGTCACTGTCTTATATCCTTTTCATACAATCTACTCCAATACATTGCTGAGGAAAATGTTGTACTTTTCACTCTACTTGTATGTATGTACGTATATATATATATATATATATATATATATACACATGATAAGGTAGAGTTGTTGAATACTATTCAACAACAACTATAAATTTATAACTGAAAATTGATAGATTAAGATTTTTTGTGGTGTAGTTGTGTGCCACATGAATATTTCTTAAGCAGAGACTTGTTTCACAGCTGAGAACTGTCATTTCGTTAAACTGCAGGAGGAGGTAATTACCAGAACTGATACACAAACTCAGGTTAGATTAAGACAAAGGTCATTCTTGTCCGAATAGGGGGAAAGGAAACCTGTCTTTTAGGAAAATCATACTCGAGCAGACACATTTTTCTATAACTTTATGAACATAATACAGTACGTCTTGGGAAGTAGTGTATATTAACAGCCAGACTAAACCTAGAAAAACACACTGTACGCGAATAACCCGAATCAGTTGAGAGTACTCAAATTATATTTGTGGAAACTGGTTATATCAAAAATTTTAAGTAGTGGTAATAATATGTTTAAGTAAACCTTAACGTAAATATAATACTTACATTGATTCACGGATATTTAAATTAAAATTAAATTCCACTAATTCTTTACTCAGTATATGTAATTGTGCACAACTTATACTCTGTGGTAGATTCAAATACTACTGGAAACTCACTCAACAGAATTGCTGCTAGTCAACTTAAAATTCACAGAATGCATTTTCAGATAGTAATCCTCAAAAAGAATACAACCCCATTATTACAATTCAAGTTATCTTTATTAAACAATCATTATCAAAACTTTAAACATCTCTGGTCATTCTACATTTCACAGAAACAAAATATGTCACAGGGAAACTTGTTTCCATCAGATGGAGAAAAAAATAAATTCTCTCTCTGGTAAAGCATATCTTGCACAAAGCTGAAACGACTATTTAAGTAATTGACTGCTTGATCAGATAATTAACCAGCAACAATTTTGATAATTGATTTTTTTTTATTCTTTTAGGCAATACTGTTGAACATTCCCTATTTCCAGATTCTTAATGAGATGTTTAGCGATAATATCATGAATTTCTTGAGCAAAGTCCTTTGAGCTAAACAAACGTTGCTTTTTCAACCTGCACTGTATTTTTGTGGAAAAGCAACTATGCATAATTTTATTCCATCAGCAGCAGTTTTACTTTAATAATATAAAAGGGTGTAAGAAAAAAACAAACAATAAATAAATAAATAAAAGAAATTCAGCTTTTATGGAATCAAATAAAGATATAAAGATAGCTAAAGTAGTAAACATACTGAGCATATAGAGGGACAGTTCAGAAGTGCTTTTATGAGTTTGTAACAGACAAATCCATCTGCAGCCACATTTCACTTGGGTTGAAGTGGACCGCACCTGGACCATGAGTGTCAGTTGCCACAGTGAGGAGTGTCAGCAATGTCTGGTTCATCTTCGCACTGCAAAGTACAAACAATCCAATTATGAGGATCATTATGAAAAAAAAGGTTGCAATGTTGTGCACTGTATGGTCATCAATGCCCCCCCCCACACGCATAAGTTCATGTTTTTCCAAGCCTATCTTGATACGTTACTCACATGCTGCTGTCTAAATTGGCTCTATAATACTTTCCTAATCTGACTCAGCTGTAACAGAATGAGGACAACATTCCCAGTCCTTATTATAAAGTTCATTAGAAACTGTTATAAGCCTTCAGCAGTCTGACTTAGACATATCACAAGACATATAAGTATTTTTTAGAAGGAACACATCTTCTCAGTATGTAAAGGCTAGAACCCCCAGCTTCTACCTTAAGAAGAGGTTTAATTACAGCTACTTTAAAGTACTCTGGTACCTAGCCTGTTAATAAAGACAGATATTGAGTAAAGAAGTGCTGACTAAGGGTAAAACTTCTTTAAGCAGCCTAGTTGGGATGGGGTCTAAGTGGCAGGTTGATGGTTGGACAAGGACAGGTTCCACTCAGAACAGGCCTCGCCATGGTTGACCAAAGAAGTTCAGTGCACGTGCTCAGCGTCATATCCACAGGTTGTCTTTGGTAAATAGACGTATGAGTGCTACCAGCATTGCTGCAGAGGTTGAAGGGGTGGGGAGGTCAGCCGGTCAGTGCTCAGACCATATGCCGCACACTGCATCAAACTGGTCTGCATGTCTGTCGTCCCAGAAGGAAGCCTCTTCTAAAGATGATGCACAAGAAAGCCACAAACAGTTTGCTGAAGACAAGCACAGTAAGGACATGGATTACTGGAACCATGTCCTGGGGTCTGATGAGACCAAGATAAACTCCATTGGTTCAGATGGTGTCAAGCATGTGTGGCGGCAACCAGGTGAGAACAAGCCTACAGTCAAGTATGGTGGTGGGAGTGTCCAGGTCTGGGGCTGCATGAGTGCTGCCGGCACTAGGGAGCTAAAGGTCATCGAGGGAACCATGACTGCCAACATGTACTGTGACATACTGAAGCAGAGCATGATCCCCTCCCTTCAGAGACTGGGCTGCAGGGCAGTATTCCAACATGATAACGACCCCAAACACACCTCCAAGACGACCACTGCCTTGCTAAAGAAGCTGAGGGTAAAGGTGATGGACTGGCCGAGCATGTCTCCAGACCTAAACCCTATTGAGCATCTGTGGGGCGTCCTCAAACAGAGGAGTGCAAGGCCTCTAACATCCACCAGCTCCATGATGTCATCATGGAGGAGTGGAAGAGGACTCCAGTGGCAACCTGTGAAGCTCTGGTGAACTCCAGGCCCAAGAGGGTTAAAGAGGTCATATTATGCTAATTTTCAGGTTCAAAATCCTATTTAGAGGTTGTACCAGAACAGGTTTGTCCTGCCCCAGCTGCTGAAAGAAATCCTAGAGGAAACACTGCAGGCAGTTCAGAGCAGTTTTCTGTGGGAGATGGGAACTCCCTTTGGGTTGGACTGGGATTTTTCACTCAGCAAACCTGTTATATGCACAAAAAAGAGATTGAGATACTGTATTAACCAATGTAACACATGCTCCCGGGACCAGCTTGGATACACATGTTTTTAATATATTTGTTGTATATTTGTTATTATCAATTAACTTCAGTTCATTTGAACTTTACTGGAATCTGTCTCTCATTGAAAAGAATCGAATTTATATTGAAAGGACAACAGTTAATTTAAGTCAAAGTTACAGTTACATCCAAGAGAATGAAGAATGAGAGTGAGGGCTCGTTAGGCCTCTGGTCTGAGGGTTTTTATCTCCAACAACACCTTATTTTGAAATATGGACATTGTGACATGTGTACTCTCGCACTATATTCACCAAGTCTGACACAGTTTCATAAATTATGATGTATGTAGTGCTTGTATTGTGTACAATGAAGACTTCATAGCCTCTCTATCTTTATCCAGTGTCACGGTCTATCCATGACCAGTCTTGTGAGTGCGTTGTGGTTTGGCCAGTCTCTCTGTGTGTGGTGTGGGTGTGGTCTTCCCAGGTTCCTGGCTCTCAGCACAGCTGCTGACTATCTGCCAATCAAGCCCCGGCTTAATGACTCTGTACACCTGACTGTCAGCGCCAGATTGTTGTTCTCACTTCAGTGGTAACTACGCATGGCCAACCCTCTTGAGGACGTCTAATGATTTACCTTATTTTTGTGAAAGAACCTAGAGTAACGTGTTATTCTCTGTCTGCTTCAGCACCTGGGATCTCCGTTTGCTACACCATTTTACACCATCTCTATGTCACTCTGTTATATCTTTGAACAAGACATTTTACAAATGAGGTGATGTAGCTGTTTGTTTTTGTAATTACAAGAAAGACATTTCAATGTTAGTGTACATGAACAACCCTGGCTAAAGGTCCCCAATATCGCCGTTTCTGGTCTATAAGCTACTTATTATATAGTTTGACATATAGCTCCACCTACTGTGTGAAAATATTTTACTGTAATTGGTGTTGTTATGCCATTATTTATTTTACCAGAAGTAAAAATTACTGTATGTTTTATTTCTACTGTGCCCTCAGGTCACCTGCATATTTGGAGTCATTCATAGCCCCACTGTACTTCTCACCTGTATACGCTTATCGGACAATGCTGGCTGGCCTGGATTACAACCACCATGTCCACAGTCCAGCCAGGAGAAAAGCTGATGACACAATTGACTAATAAACACACTTCTGGTGGCGCTGCTCGGCAGGCGACTCGGACACGTGCACTGTCAGTTTGTTGTTGTGTCGTTTTTTTAAGTGTTTAATGTTTTTAAACGTGCTGTTCATAATGAAGGCGTTTTTGTTACAATTCTTACTACTGGCTTTGATTGCTGGAAAGATCCTTGCTCTGAATTGTGTATCATCTGCTCACTTTGCCGCTGTGCCATCCTTGAGCTATACCAGAGCGGAACTGCTCCTTCTGAGGCCTGAAAGAACATTGCCTCCCACGCATTTACCTGTGGATATCTGAAGGAAGAGTGCATTTTCGGCACAACCCAGAAAAACAGGGAAGAGAGGAGGAGTTCGTCTCCGTCTTTGGAACCGTGGTGATAAACCTCCTCTTCCGTCTGTGATTCTAAGCAATGTGCGGTCCTTAAAGAATAAAATTGAGGAGCTACGCGCGATCACAAGGACATGGCACAAGTATCAGGAGTCCTGTTTGATGGTGTTCACGGAGACATGGCTTCATTGAGACATCCCTTGTTCCTAGGTCGAATTGGATGGGTTTTCGCTTGTTCGTGCAGACAGAGACGAAAACTCGGGTAAATCAAGAGGAGGCGGTGTCTGTATATACATCAGGGACAAATGGTGCTGCCAGCATATGGTGAGAGATACTGTGTGCAACCCCGATGTGGAATTATTATGTTAATCACTAAGGCCTTTTTATTTACCGCGTGAATTTTGAAAAAATCATTATTTGTGCGGTGTACGTTCCACCAAGCGTAAATGCCGCTAACGCGGCCAGGTGTATAAGTGACTGCGTCAATGAACAATTAAGGCGCACTCCAGCGGCTCCAATTTTTATTTTAACCAGTGTAGATTGGACCTTATGCTCCCAGGGTACGAACAATATATTAAGTGCTTTACCAGAGGTAATAAGATTTTGGACAAATGTTACGGAAATGTGAAGGATGCTTATGTTGCTAAGGCCAAACCTCCTCTATCAAACTGTGATCATAACACTGTCCAGTTGACTCCAACTTACAAAACTCTCCTAAAAAGAATGAAGCCACACACAAAGACAATTTCGGTTTGGTCGAAGGACAGAATAGAGACCTTAAAAGGCTGCTTTGATTCCACGGATTGGGATCTTTTTCATGAGATGGACATTGAAACGGCCACGGAGTCCATAGCGGACTACCTACATTTTTGTGTGGACTCAATTGTGGAGAAGAAAACTACAACGGTATTTCCAAATAACAAAAGTTTTATAACAAAGGAAGTCAAGGAATGTTTGAATAGGAAGAAGTTGGCATTTATAAATCATGATAAAATTAAGTTAAAAATCGTTCAGAAGGAACTGAATATATTCCTGAGAGGGGCGAGGAGAAAATACAGAGATATAATAGAAGATAATTTTGCTATGGGGGATTCAAAAAAACTGTGGGATGCAATGAAAGTTGTAACAAATATGGCACCACCTCACAAAACTTTGATAACTAATGATGACGAACAAAGGGCAAATGATTTAAACGACTTTTTTCTTAGGTTTGAGTCACCAGCTGATTATGCAGGCGTTCTGGATAATGTAATATGTGAACCAGGCCAGAGGCTAGTGGTTGACCCACAGGTGGTTAGCACTTTATTTAGAGGTATGCCATACAAAATCTATGGGCCCGGATTGAATTTCGGCCTTTTTGTTAAAAACTTGTGCTTCTGCCCCATTTTTCAAAAATCTTTGGACACACATATTATTCCATCTCTATGGAAGAAATCCATTGCAATACCAGTTCCTAAGAAACAGAACTCAGTGGAGAATGGTGATTTTAGACCAGTAGCCCTCACATGTCATGTTATGAAGTGTTTTGAACGATTTCTTTTAATGGGTTTAAAGGATCAAGTTAAACCATTACTCGACCGGTTTCAATTCGCATATAGGGAGAGGCGAGGTACTGAAGATGCCATTAATTGCATCTCTCATTTGGTTATTAGTCATTTAGAAGACATTCAAGCATATGTCCGTTTACTTTTTACTGATTTTACTTCAGCATCCAATACCCTGAATCCCATGTTGTTAACCACAAAGTTAAAGGAGCTTAAGGTAAATCCATACTGTATTAAGTGGCTCTATTCTTTTCTGAACAACTGCACACAACAGGTAAGAGTCAACAACTCATATTCTGAGGTTAAAATCACTAACAGGGGAGCTCTGCAGGGATGCATTTGCTCACCAATTTTATTTACATTATATGCCAATGATTGCGTGTACTTTTTTTTATTAAATTCTCTGATGACACAGCGATTTTAAGCTTATTAAATAGGAAAGACAATGTTTCACATTATTTTTCTGAGGTGGACAGATTTGTAGGTTGGTGTGATAATAACACGCTAACACTTAATGGAATTAAGACGGTTGAGATGATCTTCGATCCTAGAAGCGTAGGGGATCATAGTCCAGTAAGGATACATGGTAATATCATTGTACAGGTTCCTTCATACAAGTACTTGGGAGTCTACATAGATAATTCACTATGCTGGTCTCTTCATGTCAACAATCTTTGTTCCAGGTTACAGCAGAGATTATACTTTCTTCGCAGGTTAAAAGTGTTCGGAGTGAATCAGAGAATCATGCACTTGTTCTACCAATCTATTTTCGAGAGCTTGATTAGATATGGCATCACTGCATGGTATGGTAAGTTGTCTGTCCAATTAAAATCGAGGTTAGGATGTTTGGTACACACCGCCTTTAAAATTATAGGGGGTGAGGAGTGATTATCACCACAAGAGATGTTTGATGCTTCTATCTTAAACCATGCTAAGAAAATTGTTGGAGACAATACTCATATCCTGAATGCCCACTTTAAATTATTACCATCAGGAAAGAGGTATAGGGTTTTGATATGCAGGTCTAACAGACAGAAAAATTATTTTGTTTCTACTGCAATCATAGCGTTAAATAGAGATAAAATACTGAGAATTGCCATTGTGTCTTACATGTATTTACCTTTCTTTTCTATTATTGTATGCATTGATTGCCATTGTGTCTCCACTTGTTCCTATATTGCTTTTAATGTATGTTGTTTTTGTATGTACTGACTTTGCACGTTGTCCAAGACAAATTTCCCAGCTATGGGACTGAATAAAGTATAAAGTAAAGTAAAAACCAATTCAGTATGTTGCATTTTTTACTCCTCTGCATTTTACTCATACATTTAGTAAAACTGATGGGTCTAGGGCTGTCCCCGACTAAGGATTTACATAGTCGAATCAGAATCGTCAAGTCCTGCCTACAGTTGACTGATAGTTGAATCATGTGTGGTTTTGTGCGCAGCGATTGCGAGCCGAAGCTAAACTGAGGCTTATTGTTGACCACTCTCTCTCATGCACGTTGCGGTTTCTCATGGGTCCATTTCAAGGTGCCGGCTGTTTAAAAACGCTAAAATATTCTTTATGTGGTTCATATACGGTGATAAATTAACTGAAAGTCCCACAAGGTGCGGACAACTCGGCACAACACCTGTGAAGCTGGCACTTTAAAAACATTTATTGAAAGTTTTTTTTCTCTTTACACGTTTATTTATAGCATTAAACGTTGGAATGTATATTGTAAAAGGCTGTATATTAACTTATTGGGAGAAAACTGGTAGTCCTATCAGATGTTGAGCACCCCCATAACGCCAAAATCCTAGTTTTGCTACGAAGCTTCGACTGTAAGATTGACAGTCTGATTGACTGAGTCCTGAACCATCCCTTAGTTATGCTGCTATAGGCCTAGACTGCCGGGGGATTTCCCATGATGCACTGAGCTCCTCTCTCCTCTACTTTCTCTCCCTCTGTATGCAACCTCATCCCATTATTGCATGTTACTAACACAACTTCTCCCCTTTCTGGTAGTCTTGTGCTTTCTCGTCTCTCTCCTCTCTCCTCCTATCACTTCCTGCAGGTTTTCTGGCTCTGGAGCTGTGGAGTCTGGATCTGTGGTTGCGAGTCACCTGCTGCCCCCGTGTTCCTGCTCGACACCCTCTGCTACAACAACTATTGTTACTAGTCCTATTGTTATTATTGTTATTATAATCATTAACATTACGACTGTTACCATTAACACTTCTATAAATATCTGTAACATTTTTCATTTAGTCTATAGCAACATCACCTTTACTGTCTGTACCTCTGTGTGGATATTGTGTAGGCTGCCTCCCTCCCCTCTCTCTCTCCTTCCATCCCTCTCTTTTTCTCTCTTTTCCTCTCCTGCTCTCTCTCTCTCGCTCTCTCTCTCCCCCTCTCTCTCCCTCTCTCTCTCTCCTTCACCCCAACCGGTCGAGGCAGATGGCCGCCCACCCTGAGCCATGGTTCTGCTCGAGGTTTCTGCCTCTTAAAAGGAAGTTTTTCCTTGCCTCTGTCGTCTAGTGCTTGCTCTTGGTGGGAACTGTTGGGCTTCTGTAAATAACATCATAGAGTACGGTCTAGACCTGCTCTTTTATGAAAAGCGCTGTGAGATAACTGTTGTGATTTGGCGCTATATAAATAAAATTGAATTGAATTGAACTCCCTGGTATTGCTCAAACTATTTTAACAATGTTTTGGTGTCAAAATGTCAAGTTGAATAGGACAATGGTCAAAATTCCGTCCAAGTAGCTGACAGTAGTTACTTGGTTCTTCCACCCCAACTGTGCCTGAGCCTTATATATTTCTTCCTGTGCCTGAATCTGTCTCTCTGTCTGAGCTTCAGCCTGTTTTTCTATCTGAGCTGAGCCTGAACCTGTTTCTCTGTCTAAGCATGGATGTGTTTCTGCTTACCAGTCTAAGCTTGACTCTCAACCCGAGTCTGAACTCATAACGGCCTTAAACCTGTCTCTCTGCATAAGCTGGGCTGTCTTTCTACTAAAACCTTACTTGTCTATCCATGCCTGAACTTATGTCTGTTCACATGAGCTGAGCCCAAACTTGTGCCTCTGTCTAAATGAGAAGGAGTTTCTTTGTTTGATCCTGAGCCTGTCTAACTGTTTATGATAAAATGCAAGTTTCATGATAGTAGAACTTTACTTAAATACTACTTTTGATAATAATGCAGACACAAAGGTTGCTTTTAAATCTTGACAATACATTTTGAAATTATCTAAATGTTAACTATTCTTACCTAGGCAGGCTCTCACTCCAAAGAGGAACTCTCCGTTCATTTAGCAGCATTTATAGGAAAATCAGATGAATAACCATGGGTGCTTCTATTTAATCTAGAGTTCCTGAACTTTCCAAGCCCTTGACCCAAGAGGAGTGAACTCTGAGAATGATTGACTACTCCCTCTTTTACACCAAAAAAACCCCTAACAGAAATAGGACTGTTGCCTGCAGACTAGTCCTAATTTCAAATATAGCCTGTCCTCTGTGTGCTGTCAGAGCCTTCAGCACAGATATGAAAAGGACATGTGGTGAGACTGTAATTCTTGAACATCCGAAGACACGCCTCCTGGTTTTCCCTTTTACTGTAATTTCAGATCGCTGGAGTCAGAGGAGAATTGGCAGGTAGGGCCCAGTAGCCCAGACATCTCTCTACTGAACAGAAACAGAATGAGCCTCATTGTTGGACTGCATGAGTTCCAGACTTTCTCTTTCAGGTTCACTCAGCGTTTAAACACATTTTGCTTTGAGCTGACTAGACGTTGTCAAGGGTCAATACCTTTTTTAGTCTCAGTCATGGTTTCCAGCTCGACTCATACGACGCTTCAGTGGACACATCTGCGAGCAACAGCAGTCCAAAGCTTGACACAAGCATCTGCCACGGTGTGTGTTTGTCATTGTCTATGAGACTTCTGAATTATCTTGAAAAGTGTTTTTTTTTTTTTCTCTCATCTGTGGTAAAAATTTGTTTCAGAAAACAACAGAAGGCAATTGTCAGTATCACCCTTCACAGTCAAGGTCAATGAACAGAAGAAAATGTACCTTCCCCCACGACCCACATACAGATTTGCACAAAAAGCACTGCTCTGCTATAACTAACTGCAACAATTAAACAGTGGCAAAATAGAACCTCACTCTGATTTTAAGCAAATGCAAATTGAAGGCAGAGGTTAAGGTTCTTCTACAAAACAAGCCGGAGGAAAATTGCAGTAATAGTCTGCTTGAAAACACTTGCTGCAAACATGGACCTTAATTAGCTTGATTGCATTTGTTGTTGATAACATCATATTGCGCTGGTAACCTGCTGCTGTTTCTCTTAGATGCACATCACAGCATATCTTTCCGCCCATCCTATTTTCTTACCGTACATTCATTTATTATTTCCTCGGCTGTGTCCTGCGTATGACAAGGTGCAAAGTGTTTGCTGACATAAACACAATCATACCTGTCAAAGTTTTCTGTTTGAGTAAATCCCACAGCTAAAAGGTTATTTATTTTCAGTGCGAGCAGCATAACAGCTGCTTGGGTTGGTATAACAAAATGTAAAATGAAGGAGCAGCAAGCAATGATTGTATATATGTATATTAATAATTCGTCTTTAATGCAGTTATGGTTATATTTAAGAAACCAGGATGACAGCTCAGTGCCAGCAGCCAGTTAATCACTATTTCTACATTCACTAGTGAGTGGCAATATGGAACATGACTGACAGAGAACAGGTCAAGATCAAAAATCAAACATCCGAGTAGAATCCAACCAAATTAACCGGAAAGTGGGTGGACATCGACAGCGCACTGAAGCATTTAAAAAAAAACAAAATAAACCATGTTCTGATGTTGACTTGACGATGTTTCACGAAGGTCTTGATTGAGCTGAACCAGCCTTCAAAGTGGAGCACTGTCAGAAAGAAAGGACAAACAGATGAGGCCATTTCATTCTCTCTAGTATTGAACTGCAAACACCATTAGTTCTGCAAACTGACCACAAAACAAGCAGACAACATCCATAACCCCAGGTCTGTAATGTGTTGTTTCCGCTCAAATAATGCTATCATGAGCCTCTAGGAGCCTTGTAAAGGTGATTGTTATTTGGTATTTCACATACACGCCAGTGGCCCCTCTTGGGGTCAGAGTATTGATTTTGTTTTTCTCGATTCCGACATCAGGTGCCAGTGTTTGTGAAATTTCTTTCTTCGCTCAGCTTTGTTGACACTTCCTCTCAATTTTGAAGATCCTGAGGCTGCGGTGATATTTTCCAAATCGATCTGTTTGATCAGAGGCAGTCTGATGGAAGCGGACAATTTGTCACCGGCTCTGTGGACAGGGCTGTATATGTCATCAGTCTGATATAGCAAGTAATTTAGAGGCATTACCAAATTAACCAAGGCCGACTTCTATTCTTGATGACAGGCTTGATACTAGTGTGGGACATGATTTATTCCACTTTAAATTGAATTAGTTAACCTTTCTGTTACTTAATATAATTGTACTGTTGCTCATAATTCACATTTGTGTTCTCCGTGTTTGACTATGCAAGAAAGTGGTCCAAAAGTCATTTAATCTTTGGCCACTTAGTGTTCTACTAAATGGGGAAATCATTCATCCTGATGGTGCTATATTTCAACTGGGTTCATTATTTTATTTAATTAGGGCAGGAAAATGAACAAATATTTGGCTGAAGAGCTAGCAGATGACATTTTTGAGGCAACATTTTCTAGCTGAATAATTAGTCTGAAGCATCTGTTGGGCAATGACATTAGGAAAGTGAGAAGAAAAGAAAACCCCAAATTCTTTCGACTTTGGATTGCCAGTTAGAGCACGTAAACCGCATCAATTTGTTATTTAGACACACTCCCCTGTCATTTCCACCTAACAAGTAGCGGAATGGCTGCTTATTTTTGCATACATAATAATGCTTATGTGTGGACTGTCAATGATGAGCTAAATACTAAATTGTTGTGAGTGACAAAGCTGAGACAAAACCTGACAGCGTGTCTCATATTGTGTCTTGCTATGGGGCTTAGCTCTGCTTTCTTCTCTCCTTAAGACCGAAACAAACATGATCCAATAACAGCCTAATAGGATGGAGGCTGATGATGAAACTTTTACTGTCATCACTCTCATTATCCGATAAAGACACTAAAAAGTAAGAGAGAACGAGAGGGAGACATTTAGACAGAGGAGAGAAAAGGCACAGAGAGAGACACAGAGGGGGAGCCATGATGAATTTGGAAGAGGAATAAAAAGAGTGCTTATTCAGTTGAGAAAGATTTATGACCTAATGTGGATGTGGTTGTGAACTCTTTAGTGCTTTGCCTCTCTCAAAATTTCCCCATCGTGGCACTCAGTAACTCTGCAATCCTGCAGTCAACATCCTGTCTCCATGTAAATGTGCATAAATGGCTCCCTACACAATGAAATTTATGGTCCAGACAACACACCCAGAGATTTAAGTTCAAAATCGCACTGAAAGTATTGATTTACACATCAGCTTGGTTTCCAGGCATTAAATCCTACATATTTATGCCTCTAACTCAGTAGATATAAAAATAATTACGGCAAGTGAATCTGTAATGCGTCATTCCTCAAATGAAGGCACATGCTGTATGGTAATGCATTAATGAGCGATATTATGTTTGGGATTGATCATTTGAGATGATGTCCAAAATCAGGATAATATACAGACAAGGGACACGTTAAAGGAAAAACCTGAATGAAGCAGTGGAGTAACACCCAACCAAGCATCTGTATTTAATGAGTATGAATAAAATGATACACCATTTACAGTCACCAGATCTAAACCCAGTTTCACACCTTATGTAAGGATGTCACAAAATGATAAGTATACAATATAGTATTAACATGTGATGTGTTGTATATATGTGTTTTTGTTACAGTTTAAAGTAATGAACTGTGTGAGACAGCTATGAATCAGGAGGTAGAGCAAGTTGTCTACTAATCAGAAGGCTTTTCGATCCCCTGTTCCTCCAGTCTGCATGTGTCCTTCGGCAAGACACTGAACCAATGGCTGTGCCATGGGTGTGTGTGTGTGTGTGGATGTTAGGTCCTTTGTGATGAGCGTTTGGTACCTTGCATGCATGGTAAAGCACTTTGAGCGGTCGGAAGTCTAGAAAGGCGGAGTCCATTAGATAATTATACAACTTACAACATTAAAATAATAATTTACATTCTCAATGGGCCCATTGTTCGTGTTGGAGTGTTAGTGTTTCAATCAAGATACTAATTTTAGCTAGCACATTGACACTCCTAAATACTAACAGATTTTTATATATATATTTGTGTAAATTTATTCATTTTAGCTGACGCTTTTATCCAAAGCGACTTACAATTGCTACACATGTCAGAGGTAGCACGCCTGTGGAGCAACTAGGGGTTAAGTGTCTTGCTCAGAGACACAATGGTTGATGTCTCACAGTGGGAATCTAACCCGGGTCTCCCACACCAAAGGCAAGCATCTTATCTATGCGCCATCACCACCATTGTGTATATATATATATATATATGTTTTGTGTTCATGTATACATATGTTTTATTTCACTACTGGTTATCCAATCTTCTAAATTTGTTATTAATGTCAATTCTGCACTCTTGTAAAAGAGGGATCCTGTTCCAAGTGTAAATAAAGTTTGAATTGAACTGCAACAACAGCAGCAGCAATGGTAGCAGTTGTAGCAGCAAAAGCACTTGTAGTAGTATTAGTAACAGTAGTCATAATATAGCTACAGTAGTAACTGTAACAGAATATATTACACACATTCATATGATCCTGAATCAAAACCACTCACTACTGGTATACCATGTAGATAGTTTTGATATAATTTTGTTTGTGAAAACTCAGTAGTAGCAGTAGTATGTCTTTACAACAAATATTCCAGTAAGCATCTACTTTTCTACATTTTATTGTAGAAATAGTTCATATTCAGCACAGGGCAATTGTGTTGAGTTCCAAATGAGATTCTGACTTCACTGAAAAAGAATTTACCTCCATCCTTCTGGGGTGGTGGCAATAGGGTGGGGCATTTGTTAAAACCTAGGCTCACAAAACTTAAACTATGTGCATAGCTAGATGGATCCAGACCTCTGAGTCGCTCTATGAAAAAGTTGGATTTTTATCAATAGATATCAATAGGTCTGGTGTTGTGATTAATAATGGATGTTTCCCCATTTGGGAAAAGAACAGAATGATCAGAGCTTTGCAGGTGAGATAATAATCGGGGTGTCACTCTTCTTATTCCAGAGCCAGAAAAATTGCCTCATCCACAAAAAATAGCTACAGAAATTGCCACAAAAATTAGGACACAGCTGTATTTATTATTGTAAATCAGCTTAAATATTAATAAAAAATAATAATAATTCTATTTTCTTCTGTTTTACAAATGTAACTACAGCAACTGTGTAGCGCTGCCAAAACGCAGATGACCTACACAGCAGTACTGTCCTGAATGCATCCTGTGCTAACACTAACAGCTGCTGTTGCTGCTCAGATATCGTGCTGCTTTCTCTATAAGCAGCCTGTGTAGACATTGTGTATCTCTCTCTCTCTCTCTCTCTCTCTCTCTCTCTCTCTCTCTCTCTCTCTCTCCCTCTCTGTCTCTGAGAGAGACTCCCCTTGAGCCAGTTCTACATAAACATGATTTGAGAGTTGACTGCAGTGGTCTCTGCAGTGTGAATGCAGGACAGATGCATCATGGGGACCTCTACAATGGCCATGACAGTAGCTTTATGGGTTTTAAAATGAAACAGGTCTATCAGACAGAGAGATAGTTTGAGGCAGAGTGCAAATGAAATGGAAGCAAAGGAAACTGTATCACACATATAAAACTGGCCTGGAAAAATATACCTTAAAAATAATGAATACTCTGAGGAGTACTGTGTGTATGCATAGATGCATGTGCGTGCATGTGCCTTTGCGTGTGTGTCCCTTGATATTTGCCCAGATTTGCTCCAAAACCACCCGGTGCAACTCAGCACCTGTTCATCTTCAGATTTAAACAGCAACAGAGAGCAGTGAGTGGAGACAAAGAGTTGCTCTCGGCTCCCGTGCCAGGTATATCTTCTCTCTTCCCCTCTGGCACACTTCGCAGGCATCCACCTCCCATCATGTTCCTCTGGCATTCAAAGCAAGATTTCTGCAGGAAGTTGTGCCAGGCTCAGCTTCTCATTGGCTGGCCTTTGGAAGTGCCAGCAAAGACACCATGTTAACCTAACCAGCTCCAAGAGTCTGCACAAGTTTATGCATGAATTAGAGGAATTAAAGTGTTAATTATTTGATGATTTCTTTTAACCTGATTGAATCTCTAAACTTTTGATCAGTTCCTTTACTTTTGGCTGTACATTTAGCACAGGCATGTTTGTTTTAGCTAGCAGAGCATGAAATCAGTGAATATTTCATTTATTCTGTTGGGTGTGTTATGCTTGACACCTCTGAAACCTGTTGACTTCGACTGCAGGTTTCCAGGTTTCATCCTTTTCAGCTGACATTTAGAGTGAAGCTTTACTGTCTTACCTTTGGAGGATCCAGTAACTAAACTCATTTATTGGGACTCTGGTATGGCTCTCTCATAAAATAATGTGAATAAATTAAATGAACTAATAAGACGAGATTTTATCTGTACCAAAGAAAAAGTGACTATGTTTATTAAATATATTACCACTCTGAATGTAGGAAGTAGTGATTTGGAAGTCATTTGGAAGAACAGAAATACACGTCAAGAAAGAGCATTACAGAAAGCGCTGCCAAAGGCAAACAAGAATAAAAATGTATTTTATTAATATTTATCTAATCCATGTGAATAAATGAATGGAATGACACAGACATGGCAAATGCTTGAATAAAAATACAATGGACTTTGCAAAAAAAAATAGAGAAAACAAAAGTGAATGTGAAGCTCTGACTGTATTTCCTGTTTCGCTTTAGTGTTTCTCCTCAGCTCAAGAGGCAGACAGTTTGGGGCAGAAAATGTTTATTTATTTCATTTTTTGACAGGACGGCGATCATGTTATGCCACGAACAGGTTTCTTTACATATTAATTACATCTACCAGCTGGTGCAAGAGAGGACGGCTCCAGATATGTAGCCCAAGCGGACTCATTAGTTTTTATCCACAGATCTTAGCTGCTGTAGCACAACATTGCATACTTATGAAAATGCAATAAGAAATTTCAGTTGAACACTACTCTTGCTCGTGTTTCTATTAGTGCCATTACTGCAGCTACAATATAACTGATTTCACTACTACAACACCTGTTGTTACTAACACAGAAGTGCCAGAGACCTTTTGTTTTAACTAATTTTAATAAGTGACATGAATAAATCCAGCAGAAGCTATGATGGAATTCAAGTTCTTTCTCCTAATGTAAACAGTCAGATGTGGAAAAAATTACTTTTGTTTGGAAGTTGTGATGAACTCCAACTATTCTCAAGCTATTATTCTAATGAAAATATTAAGTGATGGATGTTAGCCAAACTTAACATCAGTGGAAGGCAGCTGGCAGGGTGTGGGATGCTCAAACACAGTGACCTCTCCTTGAACTTCGTCTGAAAATAAAATGCAACAATATTTGTAAATATTCTAATCAGTG
Source organism: Micropterus dolomieu (assembly GCF_021292245.1). NCBI lineage: Eukaryota > Metazoa > Chordata > Actinopteri > Centrarchiformes > Centrarchidae > Micropterus > Micropterus dolomieu. Next base: position 4,158,079 of record NC_060154.1, read on the forward strand.
ATATATTTGCATGTCATTGGATTTTCTATTATATAACACTGCAGATGTAGATGTGATTATTTTCCAGCAGAGCAGCCTGAACTACTTTTCCTAAGTATCTTCAATTAATAAAACAGTTTTCCTCTTGAGGGTAACTGGGCTGTTTTTCAGCTGCTGCCACTGAAGGAACTGAGCTGGTAGAACGAGCATCAGCAACACCACTTTTATGTACAAGATACAATTCAGAGACTGTACAATATACTTAGTGCTAATTAGCACAATTTAGCATGCTAACAAGCTAAACTAAGATGGCAAACATGATAAACATCCCACCTGCTTAATATCAGTATTTTAGCGTCATTTTGACCATACTGATGTTAGCATTTAGCTCAAAGTGTCACTGTGCCTAGGTACAGCCTCACAGAGTGGCTAACATGGCTGACTTTCTTTTCTTTTTAATGCTGAAACCTATGTTTATCTTTGACAGTGTAAACACTGTCTTATATAATTTAGATGCAGATAATGACAGATTTTTTACCCTCCCTGAAAGATACTGTGTGTTATTTTCCTTTGATTTTAACTTGTGCAAATTAATAAAACTCAAATATCGAACACGACTCCTCACTGCTGTGCGACTACTCAAAGTATTTATGACTACCATTACTATTGTTTGAGATGTGTCATTATCACAGAACATTATTATAATATGGTAAGGAAATGCATTACAGGAATGGCCTTTCAGAGAAGTGAGTAGGAGATGTTTTTCTCTAAATACAGAAATGGATAACAGGTTTTAACAAGGTTTTAGCTGTGAGCTACAGAACACACTGTCATGTGTTTTGTTTTTAATGGACCCCTTGGAAGAATTACACTGACATATCTAAGATGTCCATACATTTACATGTTATTTTTGATGTTTATACACCAACATAAATCCACATCCTGGAAGATAAGATTGTTGATGCATGCAGGGAAATACATTCACCATTTCTGACCTGATCTTTGCAGTAGTCCAGCACCCAGGGACCAACTCAGTTCTGAGGGCAACTGGAGAAAACCCACGTAGAAATGAAGTAGCTCATAATGTGGACCACAAAGTTTCTAACCTAACCTTATGGTGGGCCAATAGTGCTAACCACTGAGCCACCACGCTGCCAAAAGTACATGAAGACAGAAACAGCCTGGAGATAAAACCATGACAATCCACTTGAGGGATTTAAAAATGACTGACAAGTAAGTTAATGCGCACTCACGACCCGTTGCAAATTTCATCTTCCAAAAGAAAATGTGTTTTTTTCAGATCCATGTTGTGTATGTAACACGAGGCATATGTCGTGTACAGCTGGTGGTACTCTAGGGGGTTTGTCTATGCCTTATGCACAACATGCTCTCTGCCCAATACAAATGAGGCAGCTGCAGAGATCGGCAGATTCAACTCCGTGCACAAGACCATAGTAGGCTAACTACTCACAGACTTCATGGCTGTCACATCCATTTTCCTTTTCCAGAAATGTTGGTGGTATCAGCAGGTGTCAGTTGTTTTTTAGATTGTAGATAGGTGGAACATTAAGAATTTATTTTGAAGAGAGATTATCATGGTAAGAAAGCCACTAACTATTCTTAAGCCGAGCACATCAGACGAGATTTAGTCGATGTTTCCTCTGTCAATTTGAATATCTGCAGGAAAAATACGGATCATTGTAATGATTTCTATCTGTTTGAGGAGCTTCACATGTTCTCTCACCACCCACCACATCCTGCACTCACAGTGTCATTTTCCATGGTCCTATCTATATAATTATGTCATAAGACAGATTTCCTAATGTAAGCTAATATAAACATTTTTGGCTGCATTAGTCTCTGATTGAATGCCATTTAAACCTCTGAGTGAGAGTGCTGAATCAGAGGGGTGGGACTTGGCATGGTAGTAAAAGAGAAATTCCCTTTCAAGACGAGTCATTTTTACTTCTTTAGCAAGGCACAGAGCAGCAGTGCTGCACAAACACACTTTAAAATGCACATTAACACACGGGTGTTCACACAAACACAGTGTTTGTTAATTGCTTAAAAACAATGTGTTGTCATTGCCAGCTAACTTGAATTGGCTCATCATCATATTGGTAAAGATCCAGACTTCCATCTTAATATCAATGTTTGTCAGAATGCAGTTTATTCCCATGTCAGAGGGATTCAGATGACAAGTGTGTGCTTTCAGTTTGCCTCCATTTTATTTTGGTTTTCAGTACAGTTCCAAACAGACTGACGTTTCCAGACAAATATCAAATGTGAAAGAGCATTAATAGATGAAAATATGCAAAGCAGACAGTTTAAAGGAAATAAAACAACAAAGTAGGCATTTATTTGTGAGGTTTAGATATTAATTGGAGGAGAGTTCCCTGTCTGTCTTTATATGTTCACAGGTGTGACACATTTTTCATCTTACACTCCCCCCACCTCATGTCATGGGTTAGCTCTATCAAAACAATGGAGTCACAGTGAAACGTAATTAGCACATTTGTCTTACGCTTGAGGTTTTTTGACTATGCTTTGACACAGGCCCGCTTATAATCTTCTGCAAAGCTGCTTTGGATCTTGTGTATTGCAGCTGATCTTGTGCTTCTTTTGTTTTTTTTCTCAGAAGCGCCAGAATAGCTTTGCTGCTTTATTTAAAGTCACATATACTTTATTCTGTGCTTTGTATTGTGAATTCCTCACTGACAGAAGCATGGATATGGGCTTAGCACAGTTAAACAGCTCATCTATAAACATGGGACAACAAAGTATGATTCCATTAGACGTGGCAATGTTTCTCGACAACACCAAAACAAGAAATTCCTCTGCAGATTTGCATGCAGTTCCTGTTGCACAAATATGAGTCTGAGCAGGTTGACATTTTAAATAGAATCTGAATAGATATACAGAAAACTGGTGTAACCATTTGGACTGAAGTGAATGCAAATTTCTTCTATCTCTGTTGAGCTCGAACTAATGTCCCCAGACAGTCTGAAAATGAACATGACTTACAGTTTGCAGACAATCATTGCCAATGGCAGTTTGCACCCACAGCCAACTAAAGTTACGTACCAACCTGGTCCTTCTGTAACATTTTGTGAAAAATAATTTTCTGGAAGATTGAGCTGCATACAAACTTTGGGATTAAGCATACAGTACAGTCTGACAGTAAACTAATTTAATCCTCTCTCAATTTCACTGTTGCGTGGGCTAAGCTGTCACAAACTTAGCCCTACATGGCCCTATATGTTTGTATTTCCCTTGTTTCAACCTTTTACATCATTTGCTGTATTTAACAGTGAGGTGTAATTCGGGGTTGAATGTGATAATTGGTAAAGATCCAGACTTTGGGGAAACTGGTTGTGTTCCCCTTTGGATCAATAATGCACACCCTAAATTGAAACTCATTCAGCCTGAACTGGAGAATGAGTTTTCAATCTATTGTCAGTCAGGTACAAGGTTGCATTCCAGCGACTCAAAAGCTATATGAAAGTGAAATTGAACACGACTCCTCTCTTGCTGCTCAGCTAATCCAACTCTTTGTATGTGTTGAGGTGCTTCATGATGATTACACAGAGGAGTAAACACCGGAAATCAAATAGCCATTTTATATAGCAGGGGTAGAAGTGGTGACCATATCCTGATTATTACACATTATTGTAATACGTATACTATCAAACTTTGATAACTTTTTGTGGCTTCAGTTTGTTTACTTCCACTATTACAAAAATGCGGAATTTAGATGATGGACAACTAAAAGTGCATAACTCATTTGTACTGGATAGATCAATATGTGTTTGTGATAATAATAATAAAGGCACAAAAAGGGACTTAAAAAGGACTGCACACAAAGAGAATTCAGTGCTCAGATTGGTTAGTCTAAAATATCATTTTGGGTTAATGCTTGCAAATGGAATAACCCAAGTAAGCTCTGACAAAAAAGGGAACTGCAGGTCACTGTGACATGGAAATATCTTTTTTTAGATTCCTTTCACTTTTAGTTTTCATCTGTGCATAAATTCTAAAGCCTTATGAATACAAGACTTTGGTCAAACATGCCTTTCCAACACAAAGGAATTTAAAAGTGCTTTACATGAGGCGAAGACCACCAACAATAACCACAAAAAGAAGAGAAAGATACAATAAAATTCAGACAAAACCTACTGTAGACGAGTACATTTTGTAGAGTGCAGATCTCTGCCAGATGTGTCTGGGGGAATATGGGTGGGGAAAAGTGCAGGGCAGGTTGTGTGTCCAGCGTATATGCATGAAAGCAGTGGAATGAAGGGAAGAAAGTTTTTTGTATAATATACTGTACGTTTTCTTATAGCATAGTCTCAGTTTTCTTTTAGATGCATATAATTGTGTAATTGTACTTTAACCGAGTGTCCTGGGTTCACTTAACTGTTTTCACTTAATAAGGAAACAATAAATGGGAAGATAAGTCTAAACTTCTAAATTTAAACATTGTTATTTATTTAGAACATTTTGTTGTAACACACCAAACAAAATAAAACTCTTTCTACCCTCCCAAACAAAGAAGAGTTGAATCTCCCTCAGTTGTCCCTCCCTTATAGTCACAATGTCTGAATATAACAAATACGGGGATTTATTCATCTCTATTGTGCTTAATTTAGTGGATAATGACATATCTGGTATGTAATTGATCTGCAGATGCTCAAGATGAGACTAGACCTTTCTATGGATGTCAGTTTTGAGCCAAAACAAACAAAGGCCAAAATTTGGCCTGCAGCAGACTAGGTAAGCCTGATCCAAAGATGGATAACTATGACCTGGATGACTGAGAACCTTCACAGACATCTAGGTAAGCCTTGTTTCTACCCTGGCCAATTGCCGGAAAGGCCTTGTGCTATGTCATAACGCATTTCATAAAAGGTGAATACTGCTAAAGAAAGACGAAAATCTAAGCTTTATGATAGGCTCTGTCAATAAAATAGTTTTTTTCAAAAATTGTGAATCACGGAACCCACAAGGCCCTTGAGGATACAGTCATAAATTTGCACAAAAAATATTTGGCCGATGGGTCCAATAGTATGTGAGATTAGCTGTGGACAGATACACACACACACACACACGACCAAACACATGAGCCCCTCCAGGCTTATGCCCAAACATTAATACCAAAGACCTGAAATGAGTAATAATACAGGACCCAAAGCTTAGTATAAAATGTGGGATAGCAAACATTCATTGAGTGGCTACTTTGTTAAAAATGCTAAAGATGAGCAACTAGCATATCTGTTTACAGAACAGCATGCAAGTGTTGCCAATTTATACTTCTGCATCGAGCCATTGTGAGTATTTATACTTGTGTGTTGCCGTCTGCGTCGCTCTGCAATTACACAGCCAAAATGTTAGTTGGCGATGGGGTTTCTATGTTCTATGTTTCTATGTTGTCGAGTTTCTTTTTCTTTATTGGAGTAGGCTACTACAAACAATGGTGACTGAAACTGAGGGGATCATGTTGGAGTTGGAGCTGATCAATGGTGAACAGTAGTTACTTTTAGAGAAATTACTAAAACGTAGAAACAAAAGAAGGCGTCGGAGGAGATGTTACAACCCTTGAACCAGCTGAAGCAGAAGAAAGGCAAGTTATACAGGACACCTCAAACTGCAAACAAGGTCAATTATTGCTCTTTGTATATGCATTTTCAGACCATAAAGATTTGTTTTAATAATACCCCAAAAGGACTTTAGGTCCAGTAAAAATTCAAAAGTTTCAATGTAAATTATTTTCATGATATTTATGTGAGCTTGCAGAAGTCAGCCTACTCAGCCAGAGAAAGTCCTTAAAGCCTAGTTCACACTACACGATTTTAAACCCATTTTGCTAGTTGCTGAGCTAGACTGTCGTGATGTGATCGGGGGCAAATCAGCGATCGATCTGCGCTCCCCAATCATTATGTGTGAACTATTCAACAACAGTGCAAAATAGCCTGCTACTCATGTGTGCTAATCAATTCTTTTACCCATGTTCTTTGTCTTTATAATTTTTTTATCTTTTAAAACAACAACATTTCACATGCTGCCTTTCACGTGTCTTTTCTTGACATAATGTGGTTTGGAGACCAGTCGTTAGGTGACAGATTCATTGTCAGCTCGTGTATTGTGTGACCCCCTGTTGCCAATCAGTCATGTAGTGTGAACACCACAACAACTTCAAGACTCCCATTACAAGACAGCAAGTGGTGTAGTCTGAACAGCACAGCGTTCAGTTGACTTTGAAAGTCGAGTAGTCTGCACAAGCCTTAATGTGCACACTCTATGGGCCCAAAAAAGCAGAAGCTTGAAAAACACTTTGGCCTATGCGCCCAATGAGCAACTTACATTGAAACAAATAAGGCTCCATCTTGGAACACACTATTCAGTTCTCTTCATGGGCGTAAATCTCATCTCACAGTAGGGAGTGGGGAGGGTTCAATAAACAGCAATTTTTGAGGGGGACACAAATAATACAGCCAAAATTGTACTTGTAGGCCTATAGGATACATGTACACAGAGAGAAGTCTATTTTTCTGGCCAACAACACAAAGCAATAGTTGTTTAAATATGACTTAAGTTCATAGGTTCACCACTCAGCTATATTATCCTAAATAACTTGCGTTCTCTAGGCTACATAGTAATTTAGGTTTCTTCTGGGATAGAGGACGTGTCATACATATGTGTATATTAGATATTTAAGGGCAGCAGGCCAACTGATCTGCCACTTAACATCATAATGCGCAAAACCCAACACAACGGTGGATCTACGGTATCAGCCTAATATCAGTTCACATACAGGATTATCGCTGTAGTAAGAGATGCACAGATTACACTTTTCCTGGCTGATTCCAGTTACTGATTTGAACAGGTCTGACCTGCCGATTCAAATTTTGGCTGATTCCGATTTTATTTCTTTCTAAGATCTATAACTGACAGCATACACAAACATTTGTGTAACAATTTATTATAAAAATCTATTTTTATTAGGATCCCCATCAGCCCCAGTATAAATGTTATCTATTCTCACTGGTCTCAATTGTGTGGTCAATTCTCCAATTTATTTTTGTGTTTAATCACAAACTACAGTAATCTGCTCACCTTTCTTTTCCCGTCAGACACACAAGCACACACCTACACCTGTCTGTCTGTCTCTGTCTGCTCTGACTTTATTTGTCAGCAGTTTTATTTAAAAGAACTCGCGTTTGGTATCTTTTCACCTGCGATTCTGTTTCACAGCAGCAGATGAGCCGTGTGTGGAGGAGGCTTGTTGTTAAATACCGATAGACCACGTCACCAACAACTGTGTTCACTGTGTCTTTACCTGGTCCCTGCTTTACAATATCCACAGCGTCTCCAGGTTGGTTTCTCTGCAGGTGTAGTGAGTGTTGCATCTTCTTTACTCGTGAATAACTTCCACACACCTAAGACATGGTTTAGCCTGTGTATGTGGCTGTGACATGAGGTTACTGTCTGTGCACACATGTGAAACACGGCTCCGGTCACTGGTCGGAGCCGAGTAAGCAAAAATAAACGGTCTATTTCAGTCCCCAGCTGATCAATCTGCACATCTCTAGCTGTAGAAGATGAGTTCCAGTCCAATAAGCTGTTAAACAAGCTACCAAATAAGCTAGGTAATGTTATAATAACAGAGTGGGCTAATAGAAAAATAATCGTTTATCATAACTTTTTGTCATGATTAATTTATTAATGACTCAGCATCATCTGTATGAAAGACAAAAGAATCAGTTCATACAATGTTTAAAGTGCATAAAACAGCCCTGCCAGCCTGCTTAACATTACTGGAGCTCCACAACTACTGACAGATTTGAACTGGTTTTCTGCCACTGTAAGGGGGAAAGCAAGCAGTGGACCAAACCACTGTGAGGCAAGAGAAGGGGGGACTTAAAATGTTTCTAAACTTAAAAAGCACTTTAATTGCCCTCTTTTTGCGTTTGTATTGTTTTACTATTTACACAATTGTTTTAAGTATATATCATTATATTATTTGATGGTTTTTGAAGGGGGGGATACCCCTCAGATAGGGAGGGACAGGTGGGGTCATGTCCCCCCCGTGATTTCCGCCTATGGTTCTCTTCATACATCCATGCCATAGAAAGTGTAGGCTGAGAGACAGCCAATTACCAAATGAAAATACATTGAAAAGATATTGCTGAAAAATGCTGGCTGTGCATAGTATCAAAAATGAGATTTGAAGTATGGAAAATTTCTAAACAAATAACTTTTTCTGAATGAATAAACTGTATAATGATCAATCACTGGGTTACTGCATGTAATTTAAGCAAAGGAGATAAAAAGGAAAATGACAACAGGGGGAACAAACTAAAGTGGTAGGTGAAGAGTGCGAATGTTATAACAAGCTCTTACAAGTTACATAGTTTGAGACACACTGCTGGCCTCGGGGCTATTTTCAACTCCAGTACAGCTGCCTCAGACCCAGTTGATGCATTACAGTGAAGCCTGTCACAAGTTCTCTGTTGGACTGTGTGTCTCACTGAGGGGCCTTTGTTGCATGTGCCATGAGGTAGCCTCAATGCAGTTTTGAAGAGAGCTCCGAGCTCCAAGCTCGCTACATTCCCTCCCTGTTCTGAGGCCTGACAGTCCTATTAGGACTGAATGAGAAGGGAATTTGCCTTACCTTGGCAAAAGATCTCTCATAGCCCATGACAGCTATGGCAGCTCGTCATGGCAGCTTGCTGATGAGAACTCTGCAACCCCCTCCTACCACCACAGCCGCGAATGCCATCACTAGACCTCTGCTCCTTCTCTTCAGTCCTTCATGTGGAGCACTTGAAATGCCAGAATGTCTTTTTTTTGTTTTGACTATAAGAACAACAAAATGGAGGTATAAAATACATGTATCTCTTGCTGCGAGAAGAAGAGAGAGCAGAAATCCACCAAAGCAAAGCGTGGAGTGGCTTGAGTGACAGGAAGGACTTGAAAAGCACACAAGGCAATTTAGAAATTTATATTCAATCTCCCCCCTTGTGGATACCCAAACTACACTCCTGGCATCCCATTTTTCTGGCTGACACGCCATGTAAAATTGATCAATACAAACTTGTCACCTCCAGCCGCGAGGAGAGGAGAGATGGAACGACAGGTAACTCCATGCACAACAATCAGTGAACCCTGCAGAGACAGTTATTGTTTACTAGTTTTATTTCAAGTGTTGCATTTTACTAGATTCAAAGGCTTTGTAAAAGAGTTTCTGTCTCTGCCTCATATGGTGCATTGTATGTTTAGAAACTCAAGGATAATCGATACCAAACCCACAGGAAAACACTAACAACAGTGCCTTAATCAACGTTACAAAGAAAAGCATTCCATGTTGCTTTTAGCTTACAGGACACTTTTATCACATCACACACATCATGATCAACTTGTTTGCTGATGGCGAAATGTGCAGTTGAATCCGAAAAATCACACGTTCATCACAGCTTCAAACCTAAGAAGCAAGCGCACAGACAGTCGGAGAATCACCAGGAAGTGAAACACAAGAAAGAGCTCGCTGAGTATGAATAGGTTGTGGCCATCTGGTAGTGATGAGCAAGTGCCCCCTTCCCCTCCTCAGCCCGTCGACTGGGACCAGTGAAGACAGAAATCAGTCAGATGAAACTGATGCGGACATCAGGTGGAGGATCCACTTACAGCTCGTCTCGCCTGAGCTCCCTTTGACTGCTGGTGCACTCCGATACGCTGTCTTGCCTCTGCAAGACAGTTCTATTTCTCCAGCCTCCTAAAGGTGTTCAGCAGTGACTAAACACTCCCAAATGACCTTATCAATTGTTTTATTATTTCAGCCATGGAGGGGGGTGTGGTAGACAAGGTGGCAGAAACACATTTTCAGCTAGGAGATTTGGTGAGAATCCCACACGCCCTGTGGGGGTTTGCTGCTCAGGTGATTATGCAAAACCTTTACACATGTTTCTGACTCACTAGAAAGTGAACAAGGAACACTTTGATCCTGCTGCTGAGGTTACCTTGATTTCAAGGTCATTCTTTATGTCCATATTCTTCCTTTGTTCTTTATCATTCAAACCCTGTAAGCAACACCTATACTGAGTGAATTTTCACAGGGTGAAACTGGGATGAAAGAAACCTATAGCAGTGTGTACATAGTGATTTTAGTGCTGTCCCGACTACCATTTTTGGGTCTTGACGAATCTTCGATGGACTATAACTCCCAAGGTTCATAGACGAAACAATATTTTTTTCCTAGTCACTATTAGTAGCTTAAGCCTTTTATATTTTATGATGCATGAATCAGCCTAGTGGTCCTTTCCTCTACTCACAGCTTAACAAATTCCATATTATTTATACTTTTTCTTACTTACTGTTGGTTTAAGTCACTGCATTTCCCAACACAACACCACGGTTGAATTTCAGCATTACAAAATGCAATAAGCTGTTGTCAGCTCGAGTAACATTCACTTCACCTGTATGTCCTCCGTGTATCTGCGATAAGCCCCCACAACAACTTTTGCAACAATTAGCATTATGTTTTGTAAGAAACATAATATTGGAATTTAAAGAAAACTAAAAACAAAAACTCTCTTAAATTATGTCATTTTACATCCTTAACATATTCTACCTGTCTCCAACATATTTGAAACTCACCATCTTCAGAAAGGGAGTCTATTTAAGCTGTCTATGCTCCCATAACATCCAAATGCACTGGAGTACTTACCTAGGCTGTGAGTGTTTCCTGGGTGGGATGTTTATTACTGTCACTCCCTAATCCCTGCAACGCTGATCTTGTGGCGCAGGATGATGTGAAAACATAGATGCCAAGTTTTAACTCATGCATATTCTGTATCCTCATAATAAAACCTCTCATAAGTGGGCTATTGTTGTAAATATGTGTTGACTAGAGTTGCACATGTGCTATAGAAGTACTATGTCATGTACTGCAATGGAAAGTAAAGAGAAGTAATCGTATTATCTACCGTTGATATTCACATTTGACAAGTGAAGTCAAGTTAAGATTATTTTTAAAGCCCAGTATTACAAATGAACTGCCAGAGGCAACGGGAAAAGATAAACATCTACAAACAAGGAAAATGAAAGAAAATCCAGAGGTGAAATTCAAAGACAGACCTCTCTGCACATGGCCAGGTAAGTAAGTAACAGTGGGAAAACTGCAATTACAGAAATAGAAACTTACTTTGTACAGTTTGCATGCCTGGATCTTTGCCCCCCCCCCCCCCCACACACACACACACATTTGTACATTTACATCAAATGTACATAAATAGACACTCACACTTACACACGATACACAAACACTTGCCTCACCACAAATTCGTGCTCATCCAAATGTAAGCATACACACACAGACATCTGCACACAACAAAGACTGCAAGACAAGTACAACTTGCTACAAATGCAAGTTATACATTTGGAAATTACACAAACAGAAACTCAAATACTGCCATTCATGTGCAGTATGAATAGATCACCATCCATCTGTGAAGCAGTGCAGTTCAAAGAGAAAATGTGTCAACTGTACATAAATTAAGAAACAACAATTTGTCTTTTCCCCATTTATTCCACATTTTGATAAAAGATAGATTATTGACAGGATACACTGCATGTGACCACTTTGCCTTAATATAAATCCATCCATCCATCCATCCATCCATCCATCCATCATCAACCGCTTATCCTGCGTACAGGGTTGCAGGACTTAATATAAATATACAAGTCAATTTTGACTTAGGATATAAAAGTGTATATAAGTACAAAGAAATGCGGCATACTCAGGTTCCACTGCAGTATAACTTAAGTGCCAATGTAATAACACTGCATAGATATGGCCATCATTTATTTTTAAGTTAATGGTAGTCATTGTGTCTCTCATGCAACCACATAACTGCAACTTCAAACTGTAATCTCTTTGAAGTGCACAACATAAATCTCTAATCTGACAAATAAATTAGTAATCTAAACAGAATTTAGGAGTTATATTTTTATTTCAGCTGCTAAAAGGTGGTTTTATTTTACATCCCCAAGTGGTTCCAAGTATCTGGGGTTATGTTCCCTTGATCAAAGGACAACTGTCATAACATGAGATTTAACCTGCAACCATTTAACTAATGACTGACATGCAAACCCTCTTTGCTGCCATGTAAACTCGACATCTGTTTCCTGTCTCTGTGACAGACAGCACCTGAAGATATATTAATGAGACATCCGTGTCTATTCCTTTCATCTGCAGTAATTGATGCTCGCTGCAGAGAAGTGAAAGGTTAGGGGAAGCCCACTGCTGCTAAAAAGTCCACATCAACTATTAATGAAGAGGAGTCTGGGATGATTCAGTCTGTGTATTATTAATGATGACATTGGTAGAGTCAAACTGAGTCAAGGACACTGTCTGTGGACAGAGCACAGTTTAGGAACCGCAAGCTAAAGACTTTTATGAATTCATATAGTCCTCTAATTTGTTCAGTCCAATTAGAATTTGCATACATTTTCTGGCAATATCTCTCTCTCTCTCTCTCTCTCTCTCTCTCTCTCTCTCTCTCTATATATATATATATATATATATATATATATATAAAAAGAGAGAGCTAATGCATGAGTTTGTGATGTTAAATATAAAGCCTGGAGCTGATCCATGAATTCAAGGGAACAGGTGGCAGCTAGAAAATCTGGGGGGATTTTCTAGTGTATTTCCTGGTACATTTTGTTTTTTAGAACTAATACCACTAATATTAGACAAAAGTCATGTGATTATGAAAACAACATGTAGCTTTTGTATTATTTATGTAGTATTATTTGGGTATCATCAAATATCATAGATTACAGGAATATAAACTAAGCTGTATTCTGCTTTAAGGATTATCATAGCAGATCATGTCTCCCCAACCCTACCGAGACTAGTCGTTTGTTCAAACTTTTCAAACTTTTTACTTTTATAACACTGTTTGTTTATATATCTGTGATGATTAACAGGATGCAACTTCATGGTTGTGCAAGCACTGACTGTCCTCTCTAAATAACAAATGCAGAAGTTATGTGTTGTTGTAATAAGCCTACAAAATCTCCCCACCGAAAGACTTTCAGTTTCTTTTAATAACGATCCAATAACCGTGATCTTTCCCAAAGTTGCATTAAGTTCACCAGACCTTTATAATAACACATTTAACCAACCAAAGTCCAGGCAATGAAAAACGAGTCTACATACTTAAACACAACAACAGAATGTTGGTAAAACCCCAGATATTGTTCAGTGAAGATGTTTTTGAATTTTAATAAACCATTTTTAATGAAAACTTCATTTCTATTTTTAATATTATCTAATACATATTTGCATGACAACTGCAGTGTGGTTTTGGATATCATAAATGCCTTATGCTACCAAGAAGTAGTATTTGAGACTGAAATGCAATTGGTCATTCTAGCCACATTTCCTTGGCTTAAAGGCATCTGTCTCTTAATAAATACATAATCTTTACTCCTCCCAAGAGTTAATATGTCAGAAAAGCCGTCTGGACATAGTTGTAGAGCATAAATGTGATTGATAAATGTTTGTGTGTTTAGGGATTGCTGTTAGTCTCTCTCTTCCTGCTTCTTCTTAATCAGGTGATTATGGGCGTTTACTCTTTCAATTATAAGCCAGCCAGATTTCGCCATGATCTCCATCAGCCAATCACATTATTGCTGTTAAACTTTAAACCTGTTCTCCCCTCTGCTGCTGTCAGCTGTCATTTCAGTATGAAATTGTTGTGACCCTCACCTGAAGTCCTCATCACAGATCTTCAGCCATCCATTCACCACCACCAGTGTCTAGACCCCCTTAAAGGGGAATCCTAAACAACTCATGGCTTCAGAACCCCTTCAAAATATGATGACGTCATGATGGGGTCTAATCGCTAGACTTCACATTTCTCATCATTATGTCAATAAAAATATTTGTTCGCTCATAGTGAAGTCTCGCCTGATTGAACTGAATGCAATGATGGTAAATAGATTACAATGTTAATTACCTTTGAAGTTGAAGAAATGAATTGTCATTTAGAGATTTTTGCTGAGAACATTATGAAAAGTCATTGAAAAAACATTTGGATAAATACACAGGACACAAAGACACAAATATTGGCTACCATGTGCAACTCCATCTGCTTACCGCTAATGTAATTAATTTCTCAATGACAGAGATATTGAGGTATGTCTGTTTTAACCAATTCAATTATCTACCTAATCTAACAAGATGGAGGAGAAATCAATTGCATTGCATTACTGGGAAGCAAGCAGAGGAGATATTTGAAATTCCTTGCAGATCTGAGAAGACAAAACCAATTTAGGTTTATCTCTGTGTCAAATGGCTTTTTTCAAAAGTTTAAATTAGCAAATTTCTCTGAAGCCAGGCAATCCATGAAATATGGAGAAAAAACAACATTCCCTAAAACATGAAAATTGACATTCTCAGGTGTAAATTTGTGGAGGAATTTGTTGTTAGCATTTGTTTCACATTTGCATGATACACCACCTGATATTTAATACAAAGTATGTAAGGCATTCATTGATTAAAGAGAATGAAATAAACCTGCATACTTAGCACCTAGCATGTACATTATACAAATACACTCATACAAACTATTTTGTGCAAAAGTAATCTTTTCAGTAATTTGTAGCACCATAGTTAGTTGTAGAGATGCACTGATTGCAATTTTCTTGCTGATTCCGATTCCGAGTTGACCTGCTGATTCCGGAGGTGATATAGAGGGTTGTTCTGGAAATGCTTGCTTTCTTCTTTCTTTCTTTCTTTCTTTCTTTTCAGGATCCCAATTATCCTACTATAATCTTCCTTCCTTGAAGTATGAGTCTTGAGTAAAAGCTACCCCAAAGATTACACTTAAATATTTAATGTATTTATTGGAGCAGGCATGCTCTGGTTCTACTAACTCTAATGGTATTTGCATTCCTATTTATACTGGCCGTCTGCCACAAAGTTGACTTTCATTCATCCAAGGGCCGTCTGCATAGGCTGCAAAACTGAGCAATAAGTCCTTATTGTGACCCAAATATTGTAACACCAGTACCCTTCCAACATTTTATTACACGACAGCAGACTGGCAATGTTTCTGCAAGATGATTTTATTATGAGGAGGAATTCCTGTGTTGCCAATAGAAAAGCATATAGGCTTCAGCAACACATCACTAGATTCTTCTAAAATGATCTTGTAAAATGGGCAGTTTATTCAGCTGTGTGCATGCGTGACATGACAAATGGCTGAACATGTAAATGGAGAATGTATTGATTTTCATCCTCTGCTTGCTAATGATGAGAATAAAAAACATTATTAGTATGAAGTGATAAGGTGTTTAGGAAAAAGCTATTCATCCCCTTTGACCTCTATCCCTAATCAATGTTTTCAATTTGTGCGTCGATAAAAGCGAACAGGCTTAATGTGAGGACTTGACACAATCTTACAGGAGTCAAATTAAAAATGCAAGGCATGGTAGATATCTCAAGTGCCCGGACTGGATGTTGTCCAAATATAATATTGTACCCCTGCAGCAATTATAGGGATCGCTGGGAGGGTGGCGACTGGGAGGAAATGAACTCAGGATCAATTTCAGCACTTATCAGGATATAAGTGAGTCGGCCGAGGTTCAAGGAGACTTCAGGAATCTGTTTGGCACCTGACGCAGTGCAGCTCTGGCTGGGAGAGGACGACTGCCAATCTCACACGACTTTTCAGCCCATTTAATTATGCTGTGCCTTTCCTTACATGTACCTCAAACATTCATTTTTGAACTTATAGCACTTCATCAAGAAACTTTCACAGATTCATAATTCCTCACTGATTTCCTATTTCTGTAAGGTCTCTAGCATTAATATTTTTGTCATCTTCTTACGTATTCTGTGGCAGAGGCAAGTATGCAGGTACTATGATACAATCTGTTTTCAAAGTCAATGGGTGATGAATATCTTCTATTTCATTTTACCACTCTATGCAGCTGATATTCCCAGCACTTGTATCTGCCATGCATTATAAATGGCAGAAGTTCTGCTTTGATCAGTTGCTTCAGACAACAAACATTTAAGATTTCATTTTAAAAGATGCATGTATTGATTGGCATAAGATGATTTTCAGTCAACTGAGATCAAATTTCTTCAGCATTTTAAATTACAATATAGACCTGAGGGCATCCACAGTTGTTAAGAATCTCTTAACACACCTCTCCATCTAAATGCGGTACATTGTGATGTAAATTACCATTTGGGCTTTAGGTTTTCAGCTGAGTGATTGAAAGTTCAGACTGCCTGAATTATGCCAGGCCTTCTTAATGGTAGCTCATAATTTCACAGATCAATGAGCATTATCTATAGCAGTAAAAAAAAAAAAAAAAGAGGTAAAAAAGGTTGAATTTGTAATGGTGCCAAACTCAATATTCCACTCCCATTGTTCAGCAAGGACACGGCCTTTTGAATCCCACTGTTCTGCCAAGTACACCTTTGAAATACAGGATATCTAAGTGTGTTGTATCTTAAACCACTTGTCTGATATTCCATCTCAATTGAGATTTTGCTTCCCCTCATTTCTGACACACTTTTCTCAAAGATGTGTGTCAGCTCACCAATTCTTTATTACCAACCAGGCAAACTGCCCTTATAGGGGCCCAGACCAAAGGGCCCCAAAGGGAGGCTCAATGTGTCTCAATAAATTTGTGGTAATCTGACTAATTGTAACTTTGGGAATATACACAACATTGGAATACAGAGCATAGTGCCATCCATCTGTTAAATATGAAGCTAGAACAAGGAGATTTTCTTACCTTAGCACAAACTGTCAGACCTGTCAGACTTAGCATGGTGCTGCCACAGTCTATACCCACACTACCTGGAGAAATAGTATCTAATTTCTGTAAAATTCAGAAAGGAGACAGAAAGGTTTGCATTCTGCTTTTGAAGGTGATATTCAGGCTGTCAAACTGACTCAAACTGATGTAAAAAAGATAAAGATTGAGGCTAAAGCTTACCGATCAAATCCATGTATGGTCTTTTATTATTTCGTTTCAAAACCAAATCGGGAAAACAGATAAACAAAAAACAAAAAAATAACCATCTGTTTTTGTTTTCCTGTTTTAAAACCAAAATAAAGCAGCAGCGTTTTGTTCTATCGCCGGTGATGTATCCCTACTGGTTTTCAAACTAACTGGCTGCTGTACACGTGCGCCTGTTGTTTGCAATAACTGTGGTCTGCGTCGGGCTTCATCCAACCTGAGGGGATGACCACCAACCCTCCGCAGTGTGAAGTCGCTCCCTCCTCTCCCTCGCCCTGTACGGTCCAGCGCTCTGCTACCTCTCCATTAAACGTACTATGAGTTGTTTTGCCAGTGGGGCCGGCACACTGTCCAGTGGTCGTTTCCTCTGGCTGGATGAAGTCCGATGCTCCTGATTTTATGCATAGCCTAATCCATGTGTTACTGCAGATGGAGGCTCTCCACAGCGCCGCACAACTTTCTAAATTCTTCCATCTCACAAAGAAAATAAAGGTCAGGTCGAACCTTTTAATCCGTGTATGATTCGTTAATATACAGCTTGTTGATTTAACTAATAATAGTTAGACATGTTTGTTCCCCGGCTCCTCCAGGCTGCATGTCGAAGTGTCCTTGGGAGAGATACTGAACCCTGAATTGCCCATTGTGGCTCTTCCACCAGTGTGTGAATGTTAGTTTCTATTTGAGCACTTAAGCTCAGTGTATGAACTTGAGTGAATAGTGAATGCAATGTACTGTAAAAGCGCTTTGAGTGATCGCAAAGTCTAGAAAGGCGCTATACAAATAATGAGCATTTACATTTACTGAATTTATTTGATACTGATAAATTCTAACTGTCCCAGTTAGTGAGTAACAAACTGAACAGTGAGCCTCCTGTTTTTTTAACTAAATACCCACATTTGTTGATGTTCAAGCTCATCTTAATTAAATGTAATCAGGCACGCACCCTCGTAAAACTTAACCACGATTAAGTCAACAATCCACAGCCTTCATTTTTCTGGATTTGTTTACTTCTCCTTTCAACCTCTCTATTACAAGTGTCCCAGGAACAGCATTTAACCATATCTAGCTTTCAGTGGTTGGTAGTCACAACCTAAAGGTGACCATACCTCTGTTTCCAGTCTATATGCTTAGCTAAACTAATTGTCTCATGCCTGAGAGAACAGAGAGATATGAGAAATCCATCTTCTCATCGAACCCTCAGATAGAAAGTGGATTTTCCAATATGTTGATTCCAGCAACATCACTAAAAATAGAAGACAAGGATGTGATCAGACGGATTGTGAACATGCATCATAATTTACATTATGACTTCCTGGTCCAAATTTCAATAGTTGTATGGACACACAGTTTTTGTGTGCACTGACATATTATTACCAGTATTTCAGTCCACTTATATTTAGTTTTTACCCCTAAAGAAGTGATTTAGATAACTGGCATAAACAATGGGCTTCTTCATCTCCTGTCTGATTGTGTGACCGCTTCTGTTTTTTGCACCAGTGTGCTTTGTTTGCAATTAATTTCTTGAGTACAATTTTATTATTAAGTTGTTGCCAAAACAATGAAAATAAAACTGATGTTGTAAGCCTGAACTATTCTTACAAGGAGGCCCACTTTTACTCAGGGCCCCTTTAACAGTTGAATCCAGCCATGCAACTCACATCTGTTAGAAGGCACAGTCTAGGAGACCAAATTGTTGATAAGTTATTTAAATGATATTTGTCTTGATAATGTTCCAACTCTTGATGTAACTGCATTTCAGTCAGGACTACTTTCATCAAACAAACTGATATTTGCCTTGCAGTAAGTTATGTTTGGTGGTACGGCTCAGTTCTGGGATCTTTATGCCATTCCACATACCAACGTGGAAAGTCCAGAGCCGAGAGCAGCAGCAATTTGCCAATGAATACTAAGAGAGGAATCAGCTGATGTGGCTGGCTTTGAGATGGGCTGTATCAGCTGATGTGCTAGGATTGCGAGTTGAGCTTGACTTTGTTGCCTGCCTGAACTAACACTATGCTCAATTTATGTTGTTGAATAAAGACTTTGGTGTTCTAGTCTAGAACTGGGTAGTAAGGCAACAAGGCCAGTAATTGATTATGTCGCAAACCTATCCAGCAGGATGGATATGAGTTAACTCTCACTATCTGTGAACTCAGTATAACGTTTTAAGTACCCGCAAAAGGTGGCAATATCCATCCCAGAATAATAAATAGTTTGCCACTAGACTCAAAGCAGCTTCCTCTTTCTCATAAAAGAGTTTAAAGAGCATGAAATTCAAACACTGGTAATGGAAGCCTGACTGTATAATTATACTCTTGTCTCATGCAGAGGTGCATTCATTCCTCTCTTTGCTTCAGGCCATTTCTGATCCAACACGAGCATCCAGAATAAGAAGTAAGGGAGGGCTCTGCAGTGCGATTGCAATTTGCAGCTGGTGAATGCATCCTTAGGTATTTGCCCAAAATACATGAATGGGTTAAGCTATTATGATCTGCACATGGCAGATAAATAGAGTCCTGCTGGAAAAAGAAAAAGAAAACACCAATTTCTTCTTCAAGATATGTTTACTGGACCTGCAGGGCAAGCATGAATAATCGGGGTGTAATTCAATTAATACGTTGCCTCAAAATATCCTGAGCAAAAACCAGCTACTCATTTGTACTACAAGATGTTGCATATTCAATAATACAGCTCATTGAGCTGAAATCTGGAACGGCATAACTAAGATAAGGTGAAAACATTTATTGATTTGAGTCTGCGCTGTAAATTCTGATTTATTGATGTACTACGACTAATAGTAGGCCTTGAAAGAGCATCCATCACCAGTGGCATGTGGCATTGATGGCCTGAGAATGTAAGACTGTTTTATGGACACATTATGAGCAGGCTGTCTGAGCGTTTTTAAAGCGGCATCACTCAGGGTGTCAAAAAAACATGTATTCCTAAGCATGACCATGGCAATAATAATCTGTGGTTCACACACAAACACACACATTATCCAATAATACCCTGGGGTCTGACCATTTGATGTACAATCGCCATGTGAATACTGTGTTAAACACTATAAGCCTTTCTGTTATCTTTCTTTCACATTCTGCCTTCCCCCAAAACAGTCCTTGTTAGCTAGAAGTCCCAAAGATGTCAGTGCAGAGAGAGGAGACGCTTCAAAGTGCCAAGTATTATGGTGGCTGTCTGCAAGACCCTGTTGGCTTGAAATTCCAACCCAGCGCTCACGCCTACGCCGCCTCGAAAAACAGCTACAGTAATTGCAGGGGAGCTATTGTTTCTCTTAGCAGCAGAAATAATTGTGTTTACAAATGGTTGGTGGAAATTTGAGACTTGAGAGAGACGTGGGGTCAGATTGGAAATAACAATGGCAGAATTCTGCAGTGGTTTAAGGGATAATTTCCTAACACAAAATGTGTTGAATTTAGCAAAACTCTAACTGCTACTTCTTTCTACTATTTAAAAAGGCTAAATTTAACAATGTGTGTCATTATCACAGATGTACCTGCGCCTCTAACCATTCAAACGTCCCTTTCTCTTCTGCTTACAAGGTAGCCAAATTCTGTTTCAGACCAAGCTTCAAAAGCGTCTGTTGGTTTGTTTATCGCTCACAAACAAATGAGTGAGACAAGAAAACAGGAGGCGAAAGTATCTGTTCAACTTAAAAACCCGCAAAAACACAGTATCTCAAACATATGGTAAAACTTTTACTTAAGGAAATTATATTAGTTAAAATCTATTAATACCGCCTTGGAGGACAAATCAAATAAGTAAAGAGTGCAATACCAAAAGAGTGCAAATTTAATTTATGTTCTTCTAATCAAGTGCATGAGCAAGATAAGTTTTGACTCGCCACGATGAGTATGAAAATTGGGTCTCAAGAGCTTTTTGAACAACAAACTTTAAATACAAAGATTATACTAAAAGTTAACATAATCTGTGGAAGAAAGATACAAGACATACACACAAGCTCACAAGCACACCTCTACACACACAGATGTTAAAAATATATGGGTTTGAATTTTATGAGAACTATAAAACAGAGTAATAAGAGCATCCTCTTTGTCACCAAAAGAATTTACAGTAGAGATGGGTATACTGGCCATAACTCTCTATATAAGCTTACTTTTCATGGCACAATATAGATATCTGCACAATGTTTGACTTGTAGATGGTCAGGTGTGTCTTGCCAGCCAAACATAGCACAATAGACCTTTGTGATGCTTTTGGCATCACAACCGGCCAAAGAAATGGGGAGATATAATCATCCTTCATAATTTCAGGAGTTGGGCCCTGCCAGGTATTTAGAAAGCTTATTCCCTGCTGAGTTTCCCTGCAATTTAATCCAGAGGCCCGGTCAAGCAAGACGGATGAATCTTGTCATCTTCAGAAAGGCATGAAAATTGATGGATCTGAAATCTTGAGCTAATGTATTAGGTAGTTAAAAAATAGAGAAAAACTCAATTTAGTTCCTTTTAGAGTAGATTACTCTGGGAGTCCAATGGCTACCGCATGTTACGGCTGCGCTGCGGTTTTGATGCGTCCATAGCCCAGCGTCAAAGTCCACTGGAAGCGTCTGCCCCACGTTATTTACTTGTTATTAATTTGTCCTTTATGTGCTTCTACTACCTTCTTCACAGCTCTATGTGACACCTTTTCATTCCATCAACTTCAGGCTGCATTTCCCACAAGGAGCATTTCAGAATCAGAGTGTTTTGCCTGCCTGATTTTGCTGACATGTTTAGATTTTGTTGATTTGGTAATTTTTTGTGCTTCTACCATAATTAAGCAGGCTACGTAGTTAAATGATTTCGTTTTGCAAAAATAGAGCTGCTACCTATTGTCTGCGAAGCAGAGCGGATAGCCACTTCTGGGACAGCCATAACGCGCCGTAGCCGTAGTTAGTGGATTTTAGCCTTTAGGTCTAGAAGACATGTCTCTTGAGTGTCGTCTCTACAAGTAACTTATGGAATCAGTAATTCCAGAGCTTTTCAGCTGTCAGGGCAGTTTATAATGTTATTAACAAATTTAATTTTCAGTAACCCATTTAAGTAACCCATCTTTGTTTTGTTTTGCTGGTTGTTTTTAGGGAGAAATCACATTATCAAAATTAACAGGAAGACAGAAGCCAATATGGAGTTCAATTGTGGTAAGTTTACTTATAAACTATTTTATTTTTTGTTTAATGTTTGTCTAAGTACATAGCATTAACCAATGCCACACCATAGCATTTAGCCTAAGCTAGTTTGCCATGCCTGTCTCTAGATGGGCCTCTAAAATACACAAAAACTCAATCAAATCCATACAGAACCACATAAGACACAAACAATAATGCAACAAGATTGTATTATAAAACAACAAACTAAATTTAATTACAAACATTATGTAAAAAAAAAAAAAAAAGTTGCGCACCTCAAGGAAACACACTCTAAAAACTAAATCAGGGGACCTTTAGTTATTACTTAAATATATATATTGTTGTGAAATAAAAAATCAAGTTCTGAGATACTGTTAGACTTTTTAATTGTAATCGTTATTTTATTGAGCTTGGATGACACACAAATTATGCCTATTGATTCAATATACTATCATGACTTGTCAGAGTTTAACATTTTCAGTTAATCAAAGAATAATTTAATTTTAAGTTCTGTTAAGGTAAAATACAATTTCTTGACATTTAAACGGACCGCAGTTTCCCTCTCTTGCATGTGCGGGCATGTTCAAGGCCAGACCAGTGACCACAGGGCCACAGCTGAAACTCATTAAAGTGTAACATGGTGAATGGTAAGTCATTTTATGCTTAATTACACATATTTGCATTCGCTCAGGATTCTGTTGGTGATACCCTACTGTAACCGAATACCGGAATCTGGAAGTCCTTACTCTGAAATTTGAGCAGTGTTGATAGTACAGTCTGTGTGGCGAGGTAAAGTTAGCTAGTAGCTAGTAGCTGTAGCTTGTCACTGATTGAGTAGGATTAAATGCGGGATTAGTAGGTGGCCAGGTAGCAAGGGAAAACGTCTTGGCAAGCTAATTTAATGTGGGATTACCCATTAGCCACCGCTCCGGTTAGCATTTAGGCTAGCTACGTTTATAAATTACAAGTACTACCAGCTAACTGGCTAACATTAGCTAGACATGATTAGACTATGATTCAGATGAGAAGAAATACTAAAGATAACTCGCTAACACACAACTTAACTCTTGCAGACATCAACTTAATTATTACGTTCATGTTACTTAGAAATGCATTTTATTGTGGCCTAAAAGGTAATTCACCATACTCAAAACATTGCTTTGAATTAATGATTCTAGTGGAAAACCTTTTTTTTGTTGACCCAATGTTTTATTTTTTAGAGTGCACAGTGGCCAATTTCAGTAGGGGCTTAGGTCCCGGGATGCCCGCTGCCCACTCCCTGCAACCGCTAACCTGACAGCACAAGGTCCGTTACACAGAACCATCTGAAAAGTCTTTCAAAGTCGTTTCAAAAGGACAGGCACTTTGTGCTGTTCTTTGACCATCTTTCAAGAAAGAATACTCTCCAATTTTTATACATCTGATGCTAGTAGTAAACATGTTTACCTCTTCAGAGCTATTGCTTTGACCAAAAGTCGTTTCGAGCAAACTGTCGTTTCATCAAAAGTAATTTCTAAATTGCTAGTAATTATTAAAGTTGTTTCAAACTAAACTAACTAGTTTTGAGCAAACAATCATTTGCTGTATGTTTTGAGCTAATGTCATTTTGAGCAAACAGATGTTTCGAGCAAACAGTCTTTTACTCAAACACATCGTAGACTGCAATAGATCTCGGTCTTCTGATCATGCCTTTTCCTCACCAACCACCTGCTAAAAGATTCTTGGAAGTGCACATCTGTCCGAAAGGGAGAAAATCCACCCGCTCCTGAGCGCTTACGTACGCTTTCTCTCCGTTCACAATTTCCTACCCACTGGCAGGAAATGGACGATTACATGGCCATTATTCTAGAGCCGGCCCAAAGTCAGTCAGTACCAAAAATCCACACCCTCGCCACTTCCAAAGCACAGCTTGCTTCAGCGGTTCAATTAGGACACATACTGGGGCACTGGTGGTATGTTAAAGGGCGATTTATTGACATTTGGTAATGGGGGACATGCACCTCCTAAAGATACACATGGTGCCTATGGAGAGACCACAGGAACTGTGATTGGTCAACTTGGGCTTCCTGTGTTTTCTCCCAATAAGTTTCTGAAGCTGGTGGAAATTGTTAATAGTGAGGACAACCTTGAGATTTCTGGAGAAAAGCTCTTCTCCTTTTCAGTAAGATACTGTACATCTAACATATCCAAACATTTCCAATACAAACTTTCTGCAAACTGTGATCCATACTCTCTGTCACAGTAAACAAATTAATGTAAACACTGTACACTACTTACTCTGCAACAGTCTACTATTCAGTAATGAGACAAGGCAAACATTCCCATTGTCGGACTTCATCACAAAGACAATGAAATCATGTAAACACAGTAACTGTGGGGAATATAGTTAAAGCGCTATACAGCCTGAATGTTTATAATACATACACAAATCCATGTAGCTTTGCATTACATTATTGCCTTCTTAATCATAAGTTTGGGATGAATAATATAAGTTGCAGTATTATTACCATATTTGTTTTGTTTTTGCAGATTACTTAATTTGAGATAAATGAAGCAATTTGGCCCGGCTAGCCACTAACTGCTGTTTAATGGTCTGAGTAAGCTAGCTGCTACTGGGTGCTAGTCAAAGTTACACAACGTTGCCAAGCAAATTAAAATACAGTTTGACCGTTAGTGATGTGCAATACCACTTACCTCCTTTACGATCCAATATGAAGTAATACCCAGGCTGGTATTGCCGATACCATTACTGATACCGATACTTTTTACATATTTCATTTTTAGTTTATTGTGACAACTAGTTTTATGTGTGTGTTAAATGTGACCCCCCCCGAATTCTATATTGATGAGGGAAATAAAAGTAGGCTGTACCAAATCCAAATTATAGCTGCATTTTGACTAGATATCAAACTATTGTCATATTCTTTTATAATTATTATAAAATCTCTAGCACCTAACTAACCCTAGCACCTCGATTCTTCTCGCCCTGGACCTCCTCCTCAGACCGCCGCTTCATAACATCATCATACTTATTCTTGTCACTTAATCCCAAATGTTTAGCGACGTTTGTGGTGTTGCCACAGTATTTCACCGTCTTTGAACAGACATTAAGTGTATTTATTATCTTCACAGCTAAAATACAGCCAGACATGACTCCTTTTATAGTCAGCTACTATTCAGTCTTTGTGGGAAATGTGAGCGCTGCCATAGTGCACACATGACTTTGGCTGGTGAAAGGAGAAGTAGTTCCTATCAATCGGGTATCATTAGACCATCCTGGTGACAGCAAGTTACTCGTGATAAAATACACACTCACTCCAAATTACTGAGTTTAGATATTAATCCTTTTATATTAATCCTAGAGCAGAAAGCATTGGGATCAGAAATATCAATACTTTAGTATCGATCTGCACATCCCTATTGACCATGTCTTTTTCACATGTAGCTATATCATTACCTTCAGGGGACAAGACGGTAAGAACATAGCAGTTGACGCAGTTTCTTGCCATCCCCTGCAGTTGGTGGGGTATTTGAATATTGTGAGTGTGTGATAGTCTGAACTATTTAATTAATGTAATTTAATTAATTAATCCATTATTTTGTCTTGAAAAAACAATAGTTCAGACTTTCATATTCCCACATAGTTCTTTTTTCACAACTGAAGGGCAAATTTGCTCTTTTACTGCGGGAACAAAATCAGTGAGTTGGCTGTAAGATGAACAGAGAAGCCTTGTTAAAATAACAGAGCGATGTGGTGGGTTGCTTTGCTGTGGGGTATGTAAATGTGCTTTTAACAGCACTTTAACACCGCATACATTTAAACTGTTCTTTAAGAAATGTTTTCAGAGGAAGTGTGTGTATGTGTGTGTGTGTGTGTGTGTGTGTGTGTGTGTGTGTGTGTGTGTGTGTGTGTGTGTAAGAAAGAAAAAGAGAGGAGAGAGTATTTAAAGGAAAAAAGTAACTGTGCTCCTAAAGGATATTAAATTTTGCATGATGAGATTAATTGTAATAACTTAAAATAGTGGCCTTTATATAAACTAAAATCAGTAATTGTATTTAGAATTTGTATTTTGGATGATTAGCACAGACAAAACATGTACAAAAAAAACTTTCAGAATCTACACTTTGTTAGTAATGGTAAAAAAAATCCTTGTTGACCATCAGTAAGTGCCACATTAAATTCAGTTGTTAAGGCTGCTGCTGGTTGCTGTTGTATATTAATTGTGTTGTTTCTATGAAAGCTTTTTATGCTACTGCAGCTGTGTAAATCCCCGTCAAGGATTGGTCCCTCTGGAGATGAGACCGCCTACTTCCTGGCTGCTGCTCGCTGGTGTCGGTGATTGGTATGGCTAGGATCTGACTGAACCTACCAATCAGGAGTCTCCAATCAACCCCAGCTGCACCTTAAATGGTTTGTGCCCCCCACAGTTCAGGGCGGCTGTGAACCAATGATCAGTTCACCCTGCTATTGGTTGCATATCGGTGTGTTTAGTCTAGAGAGTGTTTGTATTCGGCAGTGTTGCCCGTCTGCTGCCTGTCAGAGTGACTTTAGTCAGTGCTGAGAACCTTTGTAATTCACTTCATTTGTTAAAGTGTACCAAGTGTTTGACACTTTGTTTTCTTTACTTGTCTTTTGTAAGCTTATTGGTGCTGACTTCTTTTTGTTCTGTAGTGTAACTGGTGAATTTTGCCTTGTCTTTGGATAAGACCCTCTTTTTTTTTAATTGTTAATGGTAGTTTGTCAGCACCTGTTTAGCCCTCTTTCTGTGATATTTCTTTGTACAAGCACTCTCTCTTGGTCAATTAAACACTTTACATTAACCAGAACCATTCCAGTTGTCGTATTCCACCTCATTTTAAATCCCAATTATATGTTACTGCTCTCCTTAACGAGCCGGGTCGTAACACAGTCTGGACTGGAGTCAGTATTCACTGCTCAGCCAACTTTCCTTGTCTGAATGATAGTTATGATCTGCATGGGTCATGGTAAAGGTAGCAGGGCCTGGTTATGTTTGCTTCATAAATGGTTGATGCAAGGATATAATATCACCTTATTAAAGCTGATGTTGAATGAAGAGTCAAAGCATGCTTGAATAAGCCTCAGTCCACAACTCAGGAAATGTAAAATAGAAACGCATAGGCTCAGGCTGTTGCTGTTCAAGTTGGGAAATGGCAGCTCAGCAGGGGTGATAACCGACTGAGCCACTGGGAGCTACCAATGGCTACATGTTCTCCAGGGGTCTTTTTACAACGTTTTTATTGAGCAACCACTAAAACGAAAGCTGGTGTGTCCAAGGGTAAATGGGAGAGAGATTTCTCTATAGATGAAACAAGGCTGCTTCAACATGAACCCCTTATGCTATATTTATTCTTCTCCTGTGGGTCATTGTGATTATTTGTATGTTCAATGAAGGTAAGTGTTTAAAGGTACAAGGTAGTTTGTTGTCATTATACAGCACATAGTTGTATAACAAAACAAAATTTGTGGTCCCTTCATGCTATATATTGTTACGGACCCTCCCCCTTCCTGCTTCCTTCTCCTGCAGGAGGCTGCAGGCAGGGAGGCTGATTGGGCTGGGCAATCACCTGTGCAGCTCTACCTTCAGCGTTTATTTAGCCAGGACTGATCAGTCTTTTGTTCTCTCTCCTCCTAGGCCGGCATCCTACCGGGTTTGTCTTGTGTTCCTTCTTTGGTTAAAACAAACACACACACACACACACACACACACACACACACACACACACACACACACACACACACACACACACACACACACACACACACACACACACACCTCACTCATCCATTCACTGCTGACACAACTGATGGTCATACTTTGCCACATCACATATTTTTGGTGATCATTTGACCCTTTTTGTACTTTTATAATCATACCATTGGCACGCAAACCTGTTGTGTCTCACCTCCTTTTTGTCACGGGCTAAGAGCTGGTTTGTGACAAGAGATATATATATATATATATATCTCAGTCCTAGGAACAGCTGAGAAACTGCGCAGAACCCTCAAACTCCCAGGCCTCTGGTAGAGGACCCGAGCTTGAGGATGACACATACCACCCTGCAAGGGGTGACAGGGGGATTTATTTTTGATATATATAGATATAGATATATAGATATAGATAGATATATCTCTATATATTTATCTATATAATATATTATAATTTTAGTGTTGCATACTTATGCCTATTTTGATCTGCTTTGACGATTGTGTGGGCTTTACCTGAGAAGGTCGCTGGACCAATAAGGGCTTGGCCTGACCAATAACACCTGGACTGCCCTGACTTCTCACTGGAACGTAAGGCACTGCCAGTGTATGTTACCCCTCTACACCCAGTAGTCACCAGATCCTCACTTTTCAGATCCTAGGTCACATTACGAGCTGGATCCCAAGAAGGAGCCCGATATATCCAAGAGATAACGCACACAGTAAGGGCCAAGATGCCATTGTGCAGATCTCTTCGACACCCCCCCCCATGCACCACCACACTAAAAACACAACCTGGAGTGGATTGTGGATGTGTGGTGTGTTGGGCTGTGTGGAGATCACTCAAGGCTTCAATCTCTCCATGACCATGAGGTCGTGAGTAGAAAGGAACCCTCATGCCCTTCTCGCACAACGATTGCAGTGCGATGCATCTGTTGAGTGTGTGGGGGGCTAGCGAGTAGTTGACGGGGAGCCTAATGTATTTGTAGGCTACCCCCTGAGAGAAGTTTTATTGCCAGGCATGTGTACACATACGAGGAATTTGACTCAGGATTGTACATTGCTCACGGTGTGCTTACTTATACAATAATACCATATGTAATTAACATGTTTTACTCAAAAAACGGTTTCCACATTCTCAAAAGCCTTACCATATTTTTACACAAGCAGCACATGTAAAACAATGGCGTGTTGAACACCAGACGGGGGATTGTGGCACCGTCTGCAGACCTCTCTCCCTCCATAACGGTCACTTGGCCAGTCGCTCCCTTCCCCAGTCGCAGGTCGGTTGGCGGGGGGGCCTGGACTCATCCTGGCAGGACATGGTTCACCTCGCCCGGGTGCAAAGATAATTTTCTAGAAGTGGCGAGGCAGTAGGGACACTGCTATTTATATGTCACGCACGTATCGGTAGCGACGTCCTATTGGTCGGCTATGTGCACGATAAAATTTCAGTGGGCAAGTGCGTGCATGTGATTGGAGGAGGTAGTACCCATAGAGTCCAGTAGAGGGCGGAGCCTGTGTGAGATAGAACTACACCTTTGTTTGCCTAACAGTGCTCTGTTCATTTTGTGTGTTTTTTTTCAAGTTGGCCTACATCCTCTTTATTCATCTCTGCATCTCGTCTTTTAATTGAGCAGGAGACACCTGGAGACATGCACTGCTAAGGGTTCTCATTTATAAAACTAAGTAGAAACCTTACTAAAAGTGGACATGCGCCCAAAAGCCAAAAATGGCGCATGCCAAAAAATATTCAGACTTATAAAACCGTGCAAACGCACAGTTGTTAGCAAGTTCCCTATATAAATCACAATCAACTTGAAATGTGGCGCATGTGAGGGAGCTCAATGTCCGGCCCTTCAATCGCCCATAGTTGCCTATAAATGGTCAGTGAAACGCCCCTCATTAATATTAAAATGTACCGACTGCATGAAGAAAAGGAGAAATTTTGACGGAAAAGCTACAAAGCGAAATTTAACTCGGAGTGACACTGATGTTCCTTTTGGTGAAGCTGAAGCATGTTGTTTGGTGGGTAAAAAACGCACTTTCACGCAACGCTTGTACACCGGACTAAAGGGGACACTGGACTTCCACCCCTTTATAACCAATCTGCAGGAATGGGCATCCCTCCTGAGTAGTGACGTCACTGGCTGGAGGGGGACACACACGCAAGACGGGATGATTGAGGTACAAATTTGGAGTCCCCCCTTTCAAAAGACAGTAAACCAAAAGCATTCCGCTTGTGTTTGAACATTTATTTAGGCTACACAAACAGCTCACTAACTAAACAAGGCTGCCGATGAGTTAAAAAAAATATGACTCATAAATGACGTAAAATAGTGTTATATTTCCATAATGTGTTTTTACAAGCGGTGCATCACATCCCCACACTGAGCATAGCATTTGGCTCGAAAAGGCAACGAACATCTAATAACAACAAGCAATATGAAACTATGCACTCGTATTTGCTTGACTGACGCACTGAAAACGGCATCAATTTAAATGTAATTTGTCCTCCTGTTCACCTTATTTAGAGAATAAGTTGCACTGCATGCAAGTATTAATTAATATGATTCCTAATTAAACAGTACAACATATTTGAGGCGTCTCTTTGTAGAAACAGAAATCTCCGTTTTTGTTTATTGTCCTCAGTCATGGTTCTTTTTGTGCGCCACAACTTATCTTAAATTACGTTTTCTATTGCTCACTTCAGGGAAAATCAATCAAACAAGTGTTTGATTATTCAGGAAGGCTATAAGCTATACTACTCAGAGGTAATATTTCAATTTATTTTACATAATAGTAAGCCTATTCATTTCAAACCGTTTCATTCTTCTGTCATGTGAGTCGCCGTTTCTCATTTATGTGTGTACGCATGATTCAGAGTTTACTTACAGGCCCGCACATTTTCCTGTCAAGTTTGTTTTTTATAGATCACAATCTTTGCAAGGGAAGTGGCTATGCACGTTTCCAGCCCTGTTTTGGACGTACGCACCGTTTGTTAAATGAGACCCCAGGACACTCCAAGGCCCACCACAGAGGGTGAAGTTGACCTTAAATGTTTTTTTAAGTTTGTGGCAGTTTGTTTTCTCCCGCAAGCAGAGTAATACTGATTTGTGCAAAGGAATTAGATTTCATAGTTCTTATATATAGTTAGTATACCATGGCTAACAACCAGTAATCAGGCAATCAGTTTGCCTGATTGGAGCTATCCATTTTATAAAGATGATTATGTCCCTTATGGTCCTGTTAAGAGCAGATTAAGAACACTTACCATTTTTGTAAAGTTTCTAGAGTAGAGGAAATCATTCTTTTTAGACAAAAAAAGAAAATTTGACTTATTACACTTTGTCACGGTACAATTAGAACAAAAAAATAGTAATGATGTTTGAATGTTTTCTCTGAGTTTATTTATTGTGAAAGGATGTAAAATATTTTACATTGCCAGTTAAGATAATGTAAAGTGTCTGCAATTAAAAAGCATATAACCCACTAATGCACTATAGTGTTTTGTCATTGACATTTTGTTCCCATATACATGTTGACAAAGAATTTTGATTACATGCTCTGTTATTGAGAGAGTGCACCGATGTGTAAAAACAAAACCCTCTTAAAAGGGAAGAATTTTCCAAGTCAGTGAACAGTGCTGGACATTGACCACAAGAGGAAGAAGAGGTTGATTGATTATTTCATTTAATCTGGCTGCCACACCTCCACACTATACCAATTCTCCTCCCTTCCCCTTCAGCCCAGTCCTTTACACTTTAGCATGGCTTTCATCATTACTGTAAAACACACCGACACCTTCAATTCCTCTTCATATCTGTGGCAAACAATTTCCATCTCCACAGCTTTGTTCTTCCTAATAGGCTATAGAATGGCACTAAACTCCTCAAGCTTCTCCATCTCCATTCTGCTGTGAAGAGTCCATCCATTAGCCTCGCACCTCATTGCTCCCAGCACCTGACCCAGAAACCATGGGAAATGCACTGAAGCCCTCGCAGCATCCACCGCCATTCATTCATTCATTGCACAGGGCTGTGGTGTGCTGGCACCAGTTATTGGCTTTTAGGCAATGTGCCTGCACTGCTTTGTGTTATTGATGAGATTTAAATTATACCCGGGGACAATGTTTTATGCTTAAGTGCGTCAGAAGTCAGTTGGCTGTGAGCGATGCCGAACCACTTTACAGAGACCACACACCACATTATTCAACAAAAGTTTGAGTATTGAGCTAGTCTAACTAAGCTTTGATTTCCCATCCATTTTTTAGCCAGTGGGTCAGGTAGCAGGACTGCAGTAATAAGAATTCAGCAAATATTCTTACGGAGTTCAGCAGATTTAGGAAGCTTACTTTATCCAACCTTTGAAGAGAATGCAGGTTGCACTACAGAGATGAGGATGCAGCGCTTTCTTCCCAATTGTGCCAGGTTATTACCAGTTAGCTGTAAAAAGTTTTAGTTCTGGTGTGCCAATTATTCACAATCCTATTTTTGGACAGCAGTTTGAGGAAAACTTCTGTCCAAGCACTGTGTGCTTAAGAGTGGGAGGGAGAGAGCGTGGTTTCAATTGCCTGTAGCTGGGTCAAGTGGTGCAACACATAAGATATAGGAAAAGCAGTAACCTCAACTTTGTAGCTTAGGCTGAGGATGGTGTGATAGAGTATATAGTGGACACTCTTCAAACATCCAAATTTCTGACCTTTCCCAAAAGAGATGTCTATTCTTACTACGTTCGTGTTGAGCTCAGGGG
The DNA here is from genome assembly GCF_021292245.1 of Micropterus dolomieu. Classification (NCBI taxonomy): domain Eukaryota; kingdom Metazoa; phylum Chordata; class Actinopteri; order Centrarchiformes; family Centrarchidae; genus Micropterus; species Micropterus dolomieu. The sequence goes on from NC_060154.1 coordinate 4,190,727, forward strand.
ACGCTAGTTGGTGGCCATCAGACTGCAGATCCAGCTTCGATACACTTCATTATTTTGCATTCAGAGGCTTTTTGAGGCTTAAATTTCTATAGCAAATGAATGTAGGATAGCTGGGGATTAAATTTCAAGACACGCTTGAGCAGTGGGGTGAAGATGCGCGTAATACACAACCTCTGGGGTCTCATGTATAAAACTGTGTGTGGAAACCTCACTAAAAGTGTACGTACTCCCAAAAGCCAAAAATGGCATACGCCAAAAAATATTCTGTTATAAAACTGTGCATACGCACAGTTGTAAGCAAGTTGTGAAACACCTATCATTAATATTAATTCACACAGACTGCAGGAAGAAAAGGATGCAAATTCTGACAGAAAAGCTACAAAACAAAATTTAACTCAGTGTGACACTGACGTTCCTTTAGGTGTGAGAGACCCGGGTTCAACCTCCCACTGTGACCCACACTTAACCCCTAGTTGCTCCAGAGGCATGCGACCTCTGTATAGCAATTGTAAGTCACTTTGGATAAAAGCGTCAGCTAAATGAATAAATGTAACCATTTATTTAGACTAAACAAACAGTTCACTCACTTTCTGTTAAGAAAGAAATATGACTTGTTTTATATGACACACACTGAAATATTTTCCATAACACCAAGCAGTGCATCACATCTGCACGCTGGTGTACATCGTTTGGTTCGATAAGGCAACGAACATCTGATAACAATAGGCTACAAAAAACTATGCACTCGTATTTCCTCGACTGACGCACTGAAAACTGCATCAATTTAAATGTAATTTGTCCTCCTGTTCACCTTATTTATGAGAATAAATTGCACTGCATGCAAGTATTAATTAAATGATTCCTGATTAAACTGTACAACATTTTTGAGGCGTTCTTTTGTAGAAACAGATATCTCGCCTTTGTGTTCTTTTTGTGTGCGCTGCAATTGATCTTTTTATTCAGAAAGGCTTTAAGCCTATAATACTCAGAGGTAATATTTTGATTTTACACAATAGTAGACCTGTTCATTCCAAACCATTTCATCCTTCTGTCATGTGAGTCGCCGGGGGGGAGCATGGCCACGGAGCATATGTATAAAATGCTATATACTGTATATATTATGTAACCCCTGCGTTTGAGTTAAAAGGTGAATAGCAGCATACACGTGTTGTCATATTACTCTGTCATTTTAAGATGGTAACCTCTGACCCTGAGCTGTGACAGACTATGATGATTATTTCAGGAGAGGCCTCTGATTCGTCCATGTAGATGGCAATAACATTTCTTAAATTGCGACTGGTTAAGGGGCGGGACTAACAGGCAGAGCGGATAGGAGTACACCGGTGTTGTGCCGAATGTGTGTTTTCTTTAGAGGTAGGAACCATCTGCAAAAGAAAGACAACTGAAAATTTAATTACTGTACAGAGACAGTTAGTAGCTTGGCAAGTTTATAATAAGTTTGCTACACATTGCTACACAGTTTTGTGTATTGTACTGTGTGTGAGAGCTAATAGTCTGCAGATAGCAACAGGTTAGCACCGTCGCACCGGCTGTTAACGGCTTTGAGGGAGACCGTCCTGTGCCTGTTTTCATCTTTATCTTTCTGAGAGGACTGCAAAACGTGAGAACAGCGGGAGTCATCTGGACGATGCTGTGAAACTGGGCTCAACGTTACTTAGAAGGATAAACATCACAACAGGCGCTCCATTGAGCAGCATAACACTGCGGGGGCACAACGAGTGCCTCCTGTCTGTCTGAAAAACTTCAGTCACCCAGAAGTTTGCCCAGTGGAAAAACCTCTGTGCCACCTTTCTGTGGTGAGTGAAAGCATCTTCTCTCATTGTAACTCTGCTGCTGGTTGCATGGGCAAATTGTTGTGCTGGATTGGTTGAGACTAAATGTTGTGGTCACATAGCCACTTTCATAGTGGTTTATTATTCGGGATTATTAGGCCAATTTGATCTGTATGAAAGGGATGGGTGGGATATATATTGGCAACATTCTTTCCATTATGATTGCGGGATCTCTGGATCCCTAAAATGTTGACTGTGCGCGTCCTTGTTGACGTAAGCGGTGCTGAGCTCACTGCTGTTTGCTTATGGCCCTGTAGGCTCATTTGTTCTGAGCTTGGGTGTGTCGACTTAAGTGTTGCATTCTTAATTTAGGTTTGTAACAGTGATACTGTAACTTGTGTTAAATAAACTCTCTTGCTGTGTTGTGGAGCCATGCTGTTTGTTGACATGTTAAAAACACAGTAGCAAGACAGAGTATGGTAGTTTAACTGGTATCTAATGTTTTGAAATGGTTGGTGCCCCTCCATTTTTACATATACAGTGTATATATATATATATATATATATATATATATATATATATATATATATGACACTGGTCAAATCGGTGGTTAAAAAGTGGGATATTTGAAGAATAACTATCGTATGTAAAATCAGACGTTGAGCACCCCCATATCGCCAAAATGGCATGATCCTTGTTTCACTACGAAGTTTCGACTGTGAGATTGACAGTAAAATCAGGCTCCGCCCATCGAATTTTCGACTATTCGGGGTCAGCCCTATTATAGTGCATAATAGAATTTATGGCTTTTGGTTTAGTGTGCCACCCAAGAATTTTCAGTGACCCCATCTGGCCACCCCTAGGAAAATTTTCTGGGGGCGCCACTGTATGCCTGGTTCAGAGTTTACTTACAGGACCGCACATTCTCCTGTCAAGTATTGTTTTTATAGATCGCAACCTTTGCTTGGGAAGTGGCGTACCCACGTGTTCAGCCCTGTTTTGTATGTACGCACTATTTATAAATGAGACCCCTGATCTGATCTGATTGATTCAAATGTGGAGTGATGAATATTTGTACACATCCATTGGATTTTTCGCACTCAAAGGAGCTGCAGTGGTTCTTCCAAAGTTTAATATTGCTTTTTGCTGTCCTACATTCAAGTCTACAGTTCCATTTACAAGGTCAGGCTTTTCACATATCATGTCAGAAATAGCTCAGTGGGAAACTCAAAAATAAGTTCGATTGGGAAACTCATGTTTCAATTGTAATGTTTTTCTATCAAAATTAATGTGCCGCCATCATTGAATCCTATTACTTTTGATGCTAATAGAAGATGATGCCCAGAAGAAGATGTACATCAATATATGCAGATTAATTTCAGTATTACTACTTTATTTAATAATAATGTAAGAAGAGATACTGCAGCCTGGTGGGGTAGATTGACTTGTTTACAAAACTCAATACAGGAAAGTCTTTCAGTTCTTTGCTCAAGAAGGAGACTTTACATTGCCCAGTGCCTGGTGGGTTTGACACTTTATTCGCTGGAGGTTAACAACACTGAAGAAGAGGCGTATTGGATGCCAGCTTAACAGAAGTGCAATCTGGATTGGTATTTAAAAGATAATGGTGAGGCAAAAACCAATTAGCTTTGTGCTCTGTGGCTGTCCAATGCTCACAGCTATTGTCAGTGCAATTACAGGGTCATTCCTACTGCAAGGTATAAGCCTATATCTTGATATCAGCCGAGCTAATTTTCCAGAACCTAAATTCTAATTGGATCTAATATTTTATATTAAAAATTAAATTGGGAAGATGATTTTAGAGCAAAGATCCTACTTAAAACACGTTTGGCACATTTCAAAATTATGCTGAGGGTTTGATAAGGCATGTGAAGCTAAGAAAGCTAAATGTGAAAAAGACCATTGTATGGACTGTTTGTTTTCCAATTCATGGCAGTCTACCAGTGCAGTTAGTTTTTGTTAGAAATAAGTATATGTTCATCAGTTTGGATTTTCAAATAGCACCATCATCAGCTGAAAATTTTCATTAGGACTAAATACCTGCAAAACAAATTACATATCAGCCTCAGCTGTATGCTAACTTTAGCTGCTCAAAGCCATTAGCAAAGATGTAGACTCCTAAAGTCAATCCACATAGAAAGAGTTTTTGAAGTCCATCACCTGACGGTCTCACAAAACCGAGACACTTCCATTTTATTAAATATATCAGTCTACACTGATTCCGAATCATGCATCAATCTGGGAACCCTTGCATTTTTTTCTGCTACGAGTCTGTTGGATTTCACCTCTGCCCTCTTAGTGAAGCCTTATCTCTTCCGCTCTTTATATGTCCTGAAATGATTAATGGTATCTATAATAATTGGTCAAGGCTCCAAGTGTCACTATGAGCTTTAAAGTTTCACAGTGAAACAATAAATAAAAACAGTGCTGTTTTCTTCTTGCTGAATACTCAGGAAGACCATCAAAGCTATTTTTATTCAGTAAATGTCTCATCAGTCGGCCTGTTGAGTTTGGCCGGCCGCTTTTTGTTTTGTCGATTTAATTGTTAGAATAATTTTCTTTGAATCATTTTTTTACTTTACTTTTGTACTTTTTTAATATACTTCTATCTTTATTTTACTTTTTCTTCAATTTTGTCTAATTTTTCTATGCTTTATCTTTTAGTTAAATTTAATTTTGGGGACTACAAAACACCTGAATGTTTCTCTTACAGAACACCGTCGGTGTAGAGAGTCCAACTTTCTTTCAATAGAGTGAAAACTTGCTGTTGATGTAAGAGTTTATAATTTTTATCTTTTAAGTGGGGCATAGAAATATGTTCATTCCCAACAAAGAATTTAATTTGGGTTAACACAAAACATGTTGTGGTGATTCAGAATGATAATTGCTGGCTATTTTTTATTAAAAATCTTGCCTAGAGTGACATCAAAGAAAGACCACACTTACGGATCACCTAATCCATCTATTCAGCTCAGATTAGATGAGATGTGTTTCCATGGCCACCCATTGGTATTTAAGACTGACAATCACTAAGACAGAAGTAAGGCCTTCAAGCTGAAGCCTGTGAAAACCAACTTTTAGACCTGCCACAGAACGCAAAGTGAACTTCCTACGGTAAGACAGTCTGCCGGACAGTCCATCGTTAACAACTAGACAACTTAATTAAAGAATCAGAATAACGTTGCTTGAATGCATCTTGACATTTTAACTCGAAAAGTGTCTTCTTAAGTGGTGTGATTATAAGGAGGAACTAAGGTTGTTACCACGTCATTATAAAGGACAAAATGGCAGCTGAGTGACTTCTCAGCTCAGGTATGTACCACAGCTTTAATATATTCTGTCTTGTTGTGCATGGACTAAAAAGTATTCTCCCATGTAAAATTTTTATTTTTTCCTTTTTAACAATCCCACTGCAATCACTCTCATAACAAGACACAGAGCTTTCTTAAAATAGGTTTCAAGTGTCTCTTTTCTCTGACATTTTTACAGGTTGTTCTATCTCCTCTGTGCTGTTCCTTTCTGTTTTTATAGCTCATCCACCTCCACACACAAATGCACACAAATACACAGAGAAAAATAGATAGAAATTCTTACTCATGAACGAGTAATTACTATTGTCATTTTTATGTTTTAAATAGACACTGAAGCACGTGATGGATAATGTAATTTGCATTATATATAGGCTCAAACTGTATGTTTCATCCTCCACATCTCTCCCTCTTTGCGGTTTAACAAGTCAAACTAAAAACCTGCTAGGTATATTCTGTGAATGTTGTGCATATCTTTTCACATTTTTACATGTATTCATATCTTCCCTTGCAGATGTACACACACCCACACACGCCAGGACCAGCTGGCCATTAACAGTATGCAGGATGTCCATAATGATTTCACCTGTCAGGTGTGATCCTGCCGCGTGAAGCTGTATACAGCAGAGTGCAATGGCCACTGGGAATTTCAAGTCAGCTCTGACAAATGGCCAAGGCTGGCAGTGGATCAGCAGAGTTGGAGGCTGTCTGACTTATCACTCAACCAGCAGACACTATTACAGCCACTGGGTTTGTCTGCAGGCCCCTGTACTCTCTCAGTCTTCTCCTCACTCGCTCATTCTGTATTCCACTATATCAGCTTGTTTCTCTTACTCCCAACCACCTGTAATTCTAAATCGAAGTCAAAGATTCTTTATCGGCAGGGCTCTTCAAAAATTAACAGTTTGCAAAAATTCAACTTATAATAAATGTATCCAGGGCATCATGACTTAACATGCTTGTTTTTTTCCAGGCTTGGGTCATACTCAGCACATTTTTGACTGATTAAATTTTATGGCTGTGCACTGTAAGTTATTTTATTTAGGGATGGATGTTTTATTTTTGACAGATGCTATGTATCTTTGATTTTGCAGTCATGGCTGCAGGCTGTCTGATAGTTATCACTTTATTTATTTATCCGGAAAATCATTCAACTTTGCGTGTCATTGTGTGTGTACTTGTATTAATCTTGTTGAAGGGACAGAAATCGGTTTACAAAGTCACATCAAGGGGACTCACTTACCCGTTTGGGGACAAAAAGCAGGTCCCCAAGGTAAACAGTTACATTTTAGGGTTAATACAAACTGAGAAATAGTTTGTTATAGACATATGCATTTAACAGACACTTTGTGAAATACTAAATTCGCTTTCTTACCAAGAGTTTGATGAGGAGATTGATATTACTCTTATGTCTGTACAGTGCATATGAAACACCAACAGCCAGTTTGTGCATGACAAGAGCTAAATTTACAAACCTCAGTATCTGCAAGTCTGACGCCACTCTCAGCTGTTATTAACCACATGAATTTAGGTGGCAGAGCAGGTCTATGTGCTAATTTTTTTGTTGTTTCTGTAATAATTGTTTCTGCCACCATGTTGACAGCAAAACCAGTTTTTAGGTCGGATGAAAATCTCTGTTATCTGCATTTGTATGACTGTACATCACAATGATAAAGGCACACAAAAGAATTTTAATTCAAGCTTATATGGGACAGCTTTAACATTTAATGTTAGCCTGTGTGGCAAAACTAAAAACAACATGGCTAAAATGAACAACAAAACACTGTCAAACAGTGCATCACAAGTTAATTAAGTTAATTGTCAGAATCAGCAAAAAGAAAAATGCAGCATGCTCTCAATCTCACCTCGTTATTTTTTCTGCTCTGCAAAATATGTCTGCACCTCTGTGTATTTCTGTTCTCAGTCTGTTTCTCTATCCTTTTCTTGCTCTTTCTCTCTCTCGGTTTCTCTGTCTGTATCACTCTATTGCTGATATGAATTTTTCATCACAATACTTGTCTGGCTTTTCTTATGTACACACCGCACAAAGATTTCAGGCCCCTTTGCATGATGGCTATTCAGGGAATGTCAGATGCCTTTTCAGTTGTTGTTATAAAAAGGCATGTTGTCAGTGAAAGAATGACACAAATCCTTCAGTGGGTGAAAAAGAGTAAGAGTACCTTGTAGGGAATATTACATTGGTAGAATAATACTATTGCAAATATGTCCCATAATCCAAGCTTTACTCTAGTAAAGTGTCTTGGTGAAAAATAGACCATGAAATGCATTTCTATATCCTCATATATTCTTGCGTCTTATATTTCAGCACCTCTGACTTGATCAGAAATTGATGATTTAGATGGAAACCTACTTGCAAACTCAAATGTGAAAAACTAGTAGAAATCAATCAAACTGGAAAATTAAAACTGTCTAAATTTATCACCCCTGTCTCGTAAAAGTTATATTAACAGTTTTGCCAAATGCGTTTGAAGAAAACATAATTGTTTATGTTCACGTATATCCAAAATGTGTTTAGGTTTAGGCAAAAACAACTGTTTAGTTAAAGTTGGAAAAAGACCATTTGAGTCAAACAATGTAAAAGTAAATATTCTTTCTTGTTGTCACTAGGGCTGGCCTGATTGTCATTTTTTGAGCTTCGATGCTTCGATAGTAAATAAGAGTGAATAATTGAAGCTCAGCGGTCCCGTTGTGCATTGTGCGTGTGTGAGAGAGAGAGAGAGAGAAAGAAAAAAGAGAGAGCGCTCAATTTATTTATTCTCATAGCTAGACTAACAGTAATTATTACCAAATCTTTGTTTTTAATTTTGTTATAGTACGGCTAGCAGACCCAAGTGCAGGAATAAGAAAGGGAGAAATATTTATTGCGGGGTTAAAAGGATCGTAGGCCTATATTGAGCACGTGAAGAGCAGGCAGAGTGAAAATCGATGCGTGCCGAACCGGGTTGGGGGCTGCTGTACAGAGCAGGGGGAACCGTAGCAGAGTCTGATCCGAGCAGGTCCAGAGCAGAATCCGGGAATAGTTTAGCCATGCGGGGGTCCAGGCGAAGAGCGCACGGGATGAGCGGTGTTTCCGGTAGTGGAACTAAATCTAACACGTTATTATGCAAAATTCACTTTTAATTTTAATTATAACGACTAAATGCTCCTCGACTAAGGATTTACATAGTAGAATCAGAATCATCAAGTCCTGCCTATAGTCGACTGATAGTCTAATCGTTTGTGTTTTTGTGCGCGGCGATTGCGGGTTACACACGGTAGCTCCACTTGAGAAGCTGCAGAGCTGCAGTCTCTTTTCATTCAACTTACACTGTTAATTTCCAGCTAAACTGAGGCTTTTTGAAGACCATTTTCTCTCTCTCTTGCCTGTCATTCAACGGTCTTGTGCAGACTTTTACGTGCATTACTGCTGCCGACAACTGCATGCGTGTTGCGGTTCCCCGCGGGTCTATTTTAGGTAGCTGGCTATTTAAAAACGATAAAATATTCTTTATGTGGTTCATCAACGGTGATAAATTATCCGAAAATCCGTGCGGAGCGAACAGCTCACTGACTACCCAGGGTTAGGGTAGTACAATTGTAGTATTGTAGTACAATTGTACCCAATTGTCGAATATTCGAATATTCAGTTCCAGCCCGAGTTGTCACCACTACCTTTTTTAATTCACTGAACAAAATTATTTATTTTAATAAATAAATTTTGTTTTTGCCCCCATTCATCATGACTTGAACTCAAAGATCGAAGACTTTCTCTATGTACAGACAAGGCCTATTTCTCTCAAATACTCACAAATCTGTCAAAATCTGTGTTAGTGAGCACTTCTTCTTTGCCAAGATAATCCATCCACCTCACAGGTGTGGCATATCAAGGTGCATAGGTATTGCACAGGTGTGCCTTAGGCTGGCCACACTAAAAGGCCACTCAAAAATGTGCAGTTTAACTGTATTGGGGGCAGTATCTGGTGTAACCACCATCACCAACCACATCTCTTTAACATATAGTTGATCAGGATGTTGATTGTGACCTGTGGAATGTTGGTCCACTCCTCTTCAATGGCTGTGCGAAGTTGTAGTCAGGTCGAGACCCCGAAGAGGACGACGAGCATGCAGATGAGCTTCCCTGAGACGGTTCCTGACAGTTTGTGCAGAAATTCTATGGTTATGGAAACCAATTGTTGCAGCAGCTATCCGGGTGGCTGGTCTCAGACTTTTCGACTTAGACAGATAAGACGATAGACAATATGAATAGTGCAATATGTGTAGCAGCAGGATGTAGTGTAACAGTGAAACTGACAATATTGGTGTAGATAGTTACTAGAGTTCACAGTGTCCATGTAAAACGATTAGTTTCGTATGTATGGGAGGGGGGATTATTTGGAGTTTAGCAGTCTTATGACATGGTGGATGAAGCTGTTTTTGGATGTGGTAGTTCTGCATTTGAAGCTGCTGAACCTCTTGCCAGAGGACAGCAGGGACAACAGTCCATGGTGGGGGTGGCAGGGGTCTTTTGTGATTGACGGAGCCCTGGTCAGGCAGCATCTGCGAGCAGGGTCATGGATGGAAGGAAGTGCTGTCCCGATGATTTTTCCTGAAGTCAAAAACGATCGCTTTTGCTTTGTTGACATTCAGGATTAGATTGTTCGTGTCACACCAGTCCACCAGGTGTTTCACCTCCTCTCTGTAGGCCAGTTCGTTGTTGTCCCTGATGAGACCCACCACAGTCGTGTCGTCTGCATACTTCATCACATCATGAAGAGCAGTCGAATACGCAGTCCTAGGGGGAGCCAGTGCTGAGGAAGATGATGCTGGAGGTGTTTTTCCCAACCCGCACAGACAGGGGTCTGTCTGTGAGGAAATCCAGCAGTCAGTTACATGGGGGTGTTGAGTCCAAGCGGGGCCAGTTTGCTCACCAGGTGCTGGGGGACGATTGTGTTGAATACTGAGCTGAAGTCCAGAAACAACATTCGCACTTGGGTATTGTTCTACTCCAGGTGTTCCAGGCTCAGGTGGAGTGTGGAGGAAACAGCGTCCTTTGTGGAGCGGTAAGCAAACTGGAGCGGATCAAAAGAGGGGGAGAGTTTGGAGATGATGTGGTCCTTCACCAGCCTCTCAAAGCACTTCATCATGATGGGAGTGAGTGCAACGGGAGTGATCAAATTGTGGGTTGTTTGTTCTCAGTAGCCATTGCAGGGTGCTGTCATCAGGACATCAGACGATCTTGGAGGTGAAGATGCTGGATTTGGAGGTCCTGGTCTGGTGTGGTTACACGTGGTCTGCGGTTGTGCGGCAGGTTGGATGTACTGCCAAATTCTCTGAAACACCTTTGGAGACAGCTTATGGTAGAGAAATGAACATTCAATTCACGGGCAACAGCTCTGGTGGACATTCCTGCAGTCAGCATGCCAATCGCACGCTCCCTCAAAACTTGTGACATTTGTGGCATTGTGCTGTGTGATGGAACTGCACATTTTCGAGTGAGCTTTTATTGTGGCCGGCCTAAGGCACACCTACGCAATACCCATGCTGTCTGATCAGCATCTTGATATGCAACACCTGTGAGGTGGATGGATTACACTTGCTTTTTGAGCTGTGATGTGGTGACGTGCTGCGGTAAGCGTATTGACTCATTTCCATTTCCGGTGCTTGTGTGTTGGTAGCGTGCTTTGCTGCTCTCGCTAAATACCAGTTAAATTTATCATGTCATCATTTCGCTGCTGGTTGTCGAGGTGGTGTCCAGCAAACGATGTGGGCTTTGTAGATCATTGGCAGACTTTTTGGGGAAGACCTGGTCTGATTCAGAGTGACGGCATCCATCCCACTTGGAAAGGAGCAGCTTCAGAGGGAGGGAGCCCCAGAAGCAGACCGGACAAGTGATGGTGATTTCAATGGTTTATTTGACAAAGTATAATTGTGTGAGGGGGGTTGCTGGCAGGCAAGAGTGGGGGTCCAGAGGTGGGGGATGTTACTGAGAGTGGCTGGCTGACTTGGAGGGTTAAGGTCCACACACAGTTATACGAGAGACGTGAACAGAGTGAGTTGAGTTCTGGGACTGAGTATCCAGGGCTGGTCTCCAGAGATGATTCCTCAGAGACAGAGAGAGACGGTTAGTAGTGGGCACAACAACAGATAAAAGAAATAAGAAAAAAGAAATAAGAAAACAAAGACGGTTAGCTCCATGGTATAATACTGAAACTCACAAATTACAGCAAATATCGCGGAAACTTGAGAGGAATTGGCGTTCCACCGACCTGGAAAATTCTCGTTTAATTTGGTAAGATACTCTTCTGAAAAAGCCCAACCTTGATCCAGGTGTTTTAGCCAACTATGTACCTATATCTAATCTTCCATTTCTCTTGCGAAACAGCTATGTGACTTTCTACATAGCAATAGTTTATTTGAGGATTTTCAGTCAGGATTTAGAGTTCATCATAGCACAGAGACAGCACTGGTGAAAATTACTAATGACCTCCTAATTGCATCAGATAAAGGACTTGTCTCTGTACTGGTTTTATTAGATCTTAGCGCTGCATTTGACTCCATTGACCATCAGATCCTATTACAGAGACTGGAACATTTAATTGGCATTAAAGGAACCGCTCTAAGCTGGTTTAAGTCCTATTTATCAGATCAATTTCAGTTTGTACATGTTAACAATGAGTCCTCCATGCACGCCAAAGTTAGTCATGGAGTTCCACAAGGATCTGTGCTCGGACCAATCCTCTTCACTTTATACATGCTTCCTTTAGGCAATATTATCAGGAAACACTCCATAAACTTTCATTGTTATGCAGATGATACTCAATTATATCTATCGATCAAGCCACATGAAACTAATCAGTTAGCTAAACTTCAAATGTGCCTTCAGGATGTTAAAACCTGGATGACCTGTAATTTTCTAATGTTAAACTCAGATAAAACTGAAGTTTTTGTTCTGGGGCCCAAGCACCTCTGTGACGCATTATCTAAAGATATAGTTTCCTTGGATGGCATCGCCCTGGCCCCCAGCATCACTGTGGGGAATCTTGGAGTTATCTTTGATGAGGACATGTCGTTTAAGTCTCACATTAAGCAAATTTCAAGGAATGCCATTTTTCACCTACATTATATTGCAAAAATCAGGAACATCCTGTCTCAAAATGATGCAGAAAAAACTATTTCATGCATTTGTTACTTCTAGGCTGGATTACTACAATTCCTTATTATCAGGCTGCTCTTAGCTTCTCTGCATTGACTTCCTGTAAAATCCAGAATAGAATTTAAAATCCTTCTTCTCATATACAAAGCTCTTAATGGTCAGGCACCATCTTATCTTAAAGAGCTCATTGTACCTTACTACCCCACCAGAGCACTGCGCTCCCAGAATGCAGGGTTACTTGTGGTTCCAAGAGTCTCCAAAAGTAGAATGGGAGCCAGAGTGTTCAGCTATCAAGCTCCTCTCCTGTGGAACTAGGTTCCAGTTTAGGTTCAGGAGGCAGACACCATCTCCACATTTAAGAGTAGGCTTAAGACTTTTCTCTTTGATAAAGCTTATAGTTAGGTCTGGCTCAGGTGAGTCCTGAACCATCCCTTAGTTATGCTGCTATAGGCCTAGTCTGCCAGGGAATTTCCCATGATGCACTGAGCTCCTTTCTCTTCTTTCTCTCGCGCTCTAAGATAATTGTTGTTGTGATTTGGCACTATATAAATAAAATTGAATTGAATTATCTTGGCAAAGGAAAAGTGGTCACTAACACAGATTTTAACAGATTTGTGAACAATATTTTAGAGAAATAGGCCTTTTATGTACATAGAGAAAGTCTTAGATCTTTGAGTTCAGCTCATGATGAACGAGGGCAAAAACAAAAGTTTTGCATTTATAATTTTGTTCAGTGTATATAACCAAGAACAACCAAATTAAATTAAATTCATACATCAGACCTCTGTGACTGTCATAATATTTGGGATTTATTTTGCTTTTAAGATACTAAAAGAAACTGTTTGCGTTGTAAATTGTAGCATTTAAAGTCATGGTCAGTAATTATTTTAGTGATTATAAAAAGGTAAATTCAGAAACATAAAAAGTTTAATAGATGTCTGTGTTTCTCAACTGATCATAATTGATAATATGGACATTTATATACATTAATGATAAAAAAATAACTCGTCCCAAAACATTTCAGACTTGGGAATGTAGTTGAGTAGCATCATGTATTTCAATTCTTCCATTTATTGTGAGGTTACTCTATTGTTTACATTCATATTGTACCTCCAGGTGGCCATTGTCCTTGTTGTTTTGTTCTTTAACCATAAACATTCCATCAATTCATCCATTCTCTGAACTCTGTCCTTCCTTAACAGGGTCATGGGAAGAATGGAAAATGGTTAAAAACACCTGACTACCGCAACTACATGGGTTAACATCATCACATTTATCTCTATGGGCTAGTTGGAGTTTCAACCCACATGCAAAAAACATAACCTCCACACAAAAAGGTCATTATCAAGTTAGAGACCCACAACCCTCTTGCTGTGAGGCAACTAAGCACTGAGCCACCATTTGGCCCATCAATAAGTCATTACCTCATTAATTTTGAGACATTCTAATCATTACCATAAACAAATGAGTCCATTGCCAAGAGGATTAGCAGCCTCTTCCGGCTTCTTCATTTTGCATTGTGTGCTACCAGGTCAGAACTGAAATCACAGGAAATCTTCTGGCTTGCCTAATGCACACTGATTGCTTTAGGGTAGAAAAAACAAGACGAGGACATTATTCATCCAGCACAAATGGAGCTAAAGCTTTTAGAGTTTCTGGCAAAAGTAGCCAGAAGAATTGTGGATAGAAAAGTCAATACAATGGTATGTTTTGTAAAGCCAAGTAGTGGGCAACAGGAGCTGATTTGAGTAATTTCTTAAGTGTTTAAAAAGTGTAAGATAATCAATACGTCACATTTTTGATAATTATTCCCAAGTATAACAGTAAATTTGTCAATTATCAAATGATGTGTAAAGAACTTCCTTTGTTGGTCAGAAGTGAGAACTTCACACACTAGGGTTGAATTTTTAGCCATACTATACTAGCAGCGTGCCACTATAGCGAGAGGTGGGACCACGTCATTGTTTTACAAGTCACAAGTAAGTCTCATGTCTTAGCACTCAAGTCCCAAGTCAAGTCCCAAGTTCAGACGGGTCAAGACAGGTAAGTCCGAATCAAGTCTCAAGTCCTAAACTTTGAGTTTCGAGTCCTAAACAAGTCATAAAGTGCTCACTAAATTTAGTAAATTTAATACCATTTAATATTTTTAACAGGAGTTAAAAATGAAAAAAAAAACTTTACTGTATAAAGTATTAACCTGTAGAGAAAAAAAGGCAGACACGAAAATTGTCATAATGAATTAAATGAAGGGCTGTTCGATTATGGCAAAAATCATGATCATGTTTTTTTTTTTGGTTAATGCTGGGATCATGATTATTAACATGATTACTCATTGGCTTAAAAAACATCATTAATTTATTGAATTGAATGCTTCTTTTTTTATTATTATATGCATTGCCCCCAAATCCTAAATCGGCCATGGAATAAGATAGTAATCCAACATTATTAACTATCTTTAAACAGCATCTTCAGCACAAGAGAATGGCAGCAGCGCAGTGTTTCGAGTGTTGTGTCGTCCAAAGAACGTTTTGTTCATAAGACCTAATCGTGTATATGACTCGGGAGGAACGGGTTGTCTCAGTGAGTGATTCGTTCATTTTCACGCATGCGTGAAGGATCTTGGACTCTTACGTTCACTCGTCACACGACAGCTGCATGGGCTCCGTCAGCACAGGAAACAGAATTGATTAGTTCACGACTCTCAACTGTGGGTCTGTTTGTGTCGTTCATTTGTCACGTGACAATTGTGGAGCAGGAATGAACGACTCGTTCACCGCTCACCTGGGTCCTCCTCAGTCTTTCGTTCACTCGGCAGGTTGAGTGACTGCCAGCGCCAGAGAATGAGAGGCAGGTCGGCTGTCAGGTAACAGTCACTGGACTGACATTATATCTAATATCTATTTTGTGACATTTTATAAAGCATAACGTTATTACAACGCAGTTATGTTGTGCTAAGTTATAGTTTTAACACAGCTGCACCGTAACTTTAGTCCTGCTAGTGTTTAACATTACAGCTAACAGCTGATGAGAGTTGTTCTGGGTCCGCTCCACTTCAGAGCCCTGACAGGGTCCTACCGGGAGCCGAATTACCTCTGAGGTCGTCTCCTCTCCAAAACAAACAGACCTGGTCATTGAAACATTAAAACACAGCCACGTAGCAACGTTAGCGTTAGCCCTGTAAACAGCTAACAGCTGATCCAGGTCCGCCAGAGAACGCAACGCAACTTTTCTTTTTTATTTATCAACAGAGCCGTGCTGTTGTTTCACAGCTCGTGACTGGTGAACAACCTGCAGTGTTTGAGAGCGATGTGCTCATGTTTTTTTCTCTGTCTGCAGAATCCGGACCTGATGTGGCCCATTCTGCGTCCAGAACTACCAAACTGCTGCATTTATATAATGTGTTAATATTTCTTTGTTCCTCTCTATGTGCTGGAGTTCTTTAAGAACTTGGTGGCTTGATCCAGATTATTATTAAATTGAATAATATTGAATTTTAATAAGAGTGTGTTTATTCATATAGTGTATCAAGCCTATTATTTCTATATATTTACTGCAAATCTGATTTTACTCATGGATAGGGACGTTAGGCTACTTTATGAATGAGCACTTTAGAGATAATGATAGTAATTATATACATAAGCCTTTATATGGCTGGTCTGGTTGTATACTACTCGGGAAAGATTGTGAAAATGGAAGGATTTAGCCGGAGTAGTGGTGATTACATATTGACAAAATATTTGTGGTTTTTACATGGTTTGAATTTGGTTGTCTATTACTGATTGATCACCTTGACGCAGCAGGAGCCGCCACTGCAGGAGCTGGTTTACCCTTCTCGCCACACCCCACCGTCTGCTTCCTCAACACTGCCCGCGGCTTCCCACAGTTTTTAAGGAGGTGCACGTCAGGCGACGTACGCAACAGCGTAGATGACGGTGTAGGGTACAGATTCGACGCAGAAGTATAACTTTACCCCAACACAGGACCTTACGGGACATAACAGGCAGCTTGGTTGAAAACATAATGTTTGGAAAGCTCACCAGTGACATCTTTTGGTTAAAACATGAATGCACGAAAGACAAACAGCAGTGGTGTTCTACTGTATATTCTTGTTGTGCGTAAAGTGATGTTCAATACTTGACACTGCCAACTATCACAAGCTAACTTTATATATAGCGACCTTTGCTAACTAGTCAAATTTTTTCCAACAACTTCAAATACTGTAGGTGATGGCGATCAACAACATCAACAACAATTCTACCAATTCTGATAGCAGTGCTCAAAAAGGAGAGGACACAACTACAGGGTACCCGCGGGGTCTTAAAAGTATTTAAAAAGTCTTGAATTTCAGATTCCAAAAATAAGGCAAGGCAAGTTTATTTGTATAGCACATTTCAATAACGAGGTAATTCAAAGTGCTTTACATAAAACATAAAAGCAACAGGGAAATATAAAAACGTTCAAAAGCAACATAGGAAAATTGAAAAAATACACATAAAAAAAATAATTAAAGTTACAGTGCAGTGTACAATCAGGGTTAAAAGAGTTAAATGGAAAATAAAAACAGGCTGAGGGGTTGAGCAAATAATTGAGTTACAATTATTTTGAAAAGAGAATAAACAGAGAAGTACACTTAATCTACTCTCTAGCTAGTCTGTACTCGGGTCCATAGCAATCTTTGGGTCCACTGAAACTCCTAAAACCCTCGGACATGTCTGTCCGCAGGCCACTTTGATCTAGTTATACTCTGGATCCACCTGCGCGTTTACAGGTGGACAGAGGTTCCTGCACATCACTCAGGCGCGAGATTTAAGACCACTTCCTTCACTCTGTTCAATCTCACTTTCATTATCTTTTCACTCAATTACCTACTCATTTCTCATTGTGTAAATATTTAATTAAAAGCAAAAAGCTAAAAACAAAGAAAAAGAAAAACACGACAGTAAAAGTTACGGTGCAGTGTAAGTTATCAATCTACTAATTAAGGGCAGTGGTAAAAAGAAAAATCTTAGATATTTAATTAAAAGCAATGGTAAAAAGAAAAGTCTTCAGTCTTAATTTAAAAGAAGCAGACCTGCAGTTATCTGGGAGTTTGTTCCAGATATACGGAGCATAATAACTGAACGCTGCTTCAGCAGTTGAATTAAATTTCATTACCAAAGTATTAAATTTCGTTTCCAAGGTCTTAAATTTTTTTGTCCTTTCGTGCAATTCAATTAATGCCGTAACATCATAAATGAATACTCTGTGTGTGTGAGACTTAATAATATACTCAGTTTGGTGTGACTCTGATGTTAAGTTATATGGCAGTACAGGTAACGTTACTGTTTACGTCAGTATTCAGCTTTACACTCTGGACTGTGAAGTGTTTGCGGTGCACGAGCTCTGGCATCCAGCTCTGCGCGAATCAGTCAGTTGTTAGAAAACGTCTCTGACGTGCTACTAACGTTAGCTCGGCGACCTATGTCGACGACTCAGAATGGGCAAGTGTCAAATTCAGAAAGCCAGAGATACGAACAAGTTGGCGGACGAGGCTGAGGGCAGTGGCGCTGAGGTTAGCACAACAAGCTGATTGGCGTGCGAGCCGGTGTTATGACGAGTTTTGCCTGCCTGCCGAGAATTGCATCCACCTCCAAATACTGCTTTTAAACACTATAATATTCTTTGTGGGCTTCATCAATGGTGATAAAGGATTTGAAGTATATATTTTATGAACGTTTAGAGTCTTTAATATTTTAATACACTTAGTAGAAGTACCATTCCTTGACATTCAGTAAATATAATGTTAGCCTATGTGGTGATAACGCTGTTTGATCAATGAGCACAGCAAAGTGTCTGACAAGAACCTAAAGAGGTGGATGCATAATTAGGCAGATCAAATATTGTCGGCTACCTGCCGAGATTTGCATCCACCTCTTTTCTCAGCATAAATTACCGTTAGCACCCGCAAGGTGCATGCAATTCTCGGCAGGCAGGCAGAATTCGGCACAACACCTGTCACACTGTGGCGAGCGCTAATGGAACAGCAGAGCTGGAAGACCTGCTGCAGGTTACTGGTCAGTTGATGTTACAACAACAACAGAGAGACAGGTGTGTATGAGACAAGGACCGTGTCTGTCTGTCGGTGTTGCGCCGCCGTTGTAGGCTAACTTTATGTGAATGGAAACATCAAACTAACGCACATTAAACTTACATCACCCAGATACGCCGATCACGAGAACGAGGGAAAAACAAACCGGAGCCCAACTCCTTTTCCCTGCTGCTTTCAAGCCAAAACTATATAATACTATATTTCAAGCAGCCTTTAGATGCTTTAGAAAAACAGAACAGGATGAATATTATATATATATATATATATATATATATAGAATGTGTATATATATAATATATATATACATTACCTTATCTAGCCAAGTTGTAACTAATTGTAACAACTCATACCACACAATTTGTTTGTATTTTTGATTTCACCCCTTAAGAGTTCTTAGTGCACAAACATTGTATTCATTTCATAGGTGTCATTTACGCAACCACCAAATCACTGCTTGATCAGGGCCTCAGACATATCTCAGACAGTTTTTTGTGCTAGTCATGCCCCCATATGTCTCACATTTTAGACGCCCGGAACACCTCACATTTTTGCGGAAGTGCTCTGAATACCTCAAGTTGAAAAAACTTTAGCTATAGCAGAAAAGCGCCCAAAGAAATTTGCATTTTTCCCCATTGTCCTATTGGATCAGATTTGTGAGTTAGCAAAGTCACGGCTATGCTGACATGTGATCTGTCATTAAATAAATGCATTCAATTCTAGGCTTCTACAAAAATGGAATTGTGGTGCACCTTGCATTTTGCCACCTGCACCAACGGGGTTCAAACTTGGTGGCCAGCCAAGCAGAAGATACTGACCACTGGGCCAAACAACTTTTCTGTATCCTGTATTAGCATAGTCTTTGTAATCATGCTGATGTCAGCATTTACCTCAAAGCACCAAAGCTGTCTCACCAAGTTGCTAGCAGGCTAGCATGCTACCATCTTTTATTGTTTGATAATGTTCAGTTACCAAGTGCGTAATTTCTACAGGATGTGGGGGGCATGTCCCCTTCACTTTTAAGGTTTCGGATCTTTGAACTACTGCTCTATCCTCTTATTGGTGGAGGTTGTACCTGTAGGCCGAGAGCAAAACATGCAGTCCAAACTCAGGAATGTAACAATACTCCAAACTCCTCTGCACAAGTCTGGTGGGGGGAAAAAACATAATTAAATGAATGCTATTGTTGTTGTTGTTGTTGTTGTTGTTGTTGTTTCGAAGAACCTGACTTAATTGTCTCTTTAATATTAAGTAACCTTAAAATTATATATTCATTCTGCATTCACCCCCTCAAGTCAATATATAGCAGAGTCACCTCTGACACCAATCACAGCCATGAGTCAGTGTGAATCAGTTTTTATCAGCTTTGCACATCTGGACTCTTTTCCCCATTCTTCTCTTGTCCTGTCAAAATGGATTCACTTCGGAGAAGGTCTGAGGCAGTCTGTTGTTGATAGCAAATCTAAAAGCCTTTATAAGGACATGGAAAGATTAAAACCAAAGTGCTGTGACCGTTGTGATCTTCATGAATGAGACAACAGAGTCTAAGGTCAAAGTAGATCAGATGAGAAGCCAGTCAGGGCCAGATCAGCTCTGATACAAGTTGCACCTGTAGAGCTAAAGGCAGGATCAAAGCAGCACAACAACAAGAGAGTGAAGCATCATCAGGTCAGTGCACAAAAGAGTGGTGACAATCATACAAATAAATTAAAGCTCAAACAAATGATGACTGGGTTTAATTCATTTTCCACCAATGAAATTTTCGACCAATGAAAAAATATGATACAGCCAGCAAACAAGAGTTAATTGTAAAATAATCCCACTTGATTTAGAGGTACAGTAAGAAAATTAAACACTATAACAACCACAATATGACACATTTAGAGCTATAGTAAAGGAGAAGTAGTAATAGTATAGACCCACTAATCTGCTAAACCTGTTGTGTGAATGATTTATAGGATGCTGTTGAGTGATTAAGTGCTCAATGGATGACCCAAAGTCCTCATAGAACCTTGATTACTTTAGATTAGGAACCTGTTCATCAAACTAAGCTGTTTCTTTGCCTAGTGGCAAGTGTCGGCTGCGGCTGGTGAACATCAAGCACAAAACACTATAACACTGTTTCAAATACTACATTCAGAGCTCTTATATTCTTGTTGTAGGCTGGTTGTTTCAACAACTTTCTCAACAGATGCTTTCTTCATATAAAGATTACACTAGGGCACAAAACAACATCAGTCCATATGGGAACCTTGATGTGCAAACCTCTATAGGCAGATTCTGGAACAGTGGCTGTTTTTTTTTATCTCTTTCTCCTTCATCTGCCACATTACTCTCCACATCTCATCTTTCCTTCTTTGCGTTGAGCCTTTTGTTTCTACCTGAGCTGAAAAACTAAATGTTTGCTGTTTGCAACAGCTCTGCTATATATCCCTATATAACAGCAAGAGCAGCGACAACAATGTGTCACTTTAGACTGACACCTGTCAAAAATAGTTACTGTCATTCTTTGCACAGATTGCTGGCATTTGCACCTGAATTTAAATAACCCATCCAACCAAGTTCACTGTATATGTAACAAAATGTATCTCCTACAAAAACATTTATTATTGAAATTTTTGTTTAAGTTTTTAAAAAATTTTGTATTTTGTTACAAAACTATGAAATGTTAGTATTATATTTTATGAGTACTAGTGCAACTGTACATAAAATGAAAATAAATAATGTAATTCAACAATCGCTAGAATCAAGCCATATTTTCTAAGACCACGGCAAATGTTATCTTTTTCCTACGGTGATTTAAAGGTACACTGTGGTGTGTCACTGAACAAACATGCTTGTGTTTACTTTTCTCATTAAGTCCTTTGTGCGTACCCATGTAAAGATTTAAAAAAAGCATTGTATAGTAATTTGGAGTTATTCTGCACCTCCGGTATGATTGGAGCATGAAGATGAAGAGTTTGTGATTGAGCCTATGGTGCATAGCACACTGCCTTTAAAGGAAAGAAATAGTCACCATTAGATTGGTCATGACTGACACTGACTGACACCAAAATGTTTGACCTGTTTCCTTCAGTTCTAAAGTAGGCTTACATTTTGAAGTATCTCTTCTCTTGTATTTGTAGATAATTAATGTAGATAATTTGTCTTGCTGAGTGAGGCAGTGTGGCTGGTTGGCTACATCTGCAGTCATTAAAAATGGATTGTGTGTGTGTGTGTGTGTGCTTGATAGAAGCTGTGATCACTGGTAGCTTGTGGCTTAAAATTGGGGAGGATGAGCAGAAACTAATAAAACATATTTTAAGACTTTGTAGACTTTCTTACTCAAACGTAACTGTCTTAACTAAAAAAAGAAAAAAAATACAATAACAAAAAAAAAACCCTTGTTAAGCTTTCCAGGGAATGATGCAGGAGGTCATTCACTCCAGCAGCCACCAGACTGCACAAGTCCTTTGTCAGTTTAGACAACAGGAGTCCCATTAAGCTGAAAGCATGGAGGCAAGATGTGCTCTTACATTTTTTTCTTTATGTGCAAGTGTAACTCATTATCTGCTTTTGTCATATGCATATATCTCACACTTAATATCTTAAGTGCAAATGTGTACTTATGATATATCATACATTCAGCATAAAGTAAGTTTTACTGTACAGTCCCTTTTGTGTCAACTTTATAAATCATTCATGTCAGCTTTTGCATTAAATTAGTATGAAAATGTACCTTACATTTGGGTTTTGTAGTCCTAAAAAACTATACATTCCATTGGCCTCAAGGTCAATATTATCCATTTCTGACAGTTTGGCATAGCAGGAAAATCTGTATTATCATGTTCTATACACTGCTCATTAAATTTCACTGTGGGGCAAAAGGAAGTTTCAAAATGTTTTCCGATATCGTTATTTTCTTGAATGAAAACGTTTTTGTGTGTCTTTGCCGTCCACTTATATTGGGGTATTGTCGCAACATCAGCTTTTCTGTCTTCTGCAAAGGTGGTAGTTTACAGTATGTGTACACGCTGTTGTGTCTCCATGTGTTATCTTCATTTTATTTTGTCATAACATCAAATGTCCATGAATGTAAATTGTATCTTGGGAGATATTAAGTAAATAAAAACGTTTTAGAAATGTGAAAATATGGCATTAATTGTATGTTCATTTAAAAACATGTTTTGCATAAAATCTTTTATTTGTCTGATGAAATGTACTTCGCCTTTTGAGATTAAAACTGCTGCACTACTTTGTCAGCACAAATATGCACATTGTTGAGACTAAGCATCATTGAGCATGCTCCTTTGGGGCCGCTATGTTTAGCATCAGCACAAGTTATTTATTCTCATATCTAGGGTCAGTCCAGTTTTTCAACCTGCATCAGGAGTTTATAGTTTTTAAAACTTTTAATAAATGCAGGTGGTCGCGAGTGGTGCATCTGCCTCACTGATAATAAACATGGAGGCCCAGATTCAATGGAGGTGTTTTCAGATGCACATATATAATGCACGTCATCAGTCACAGCCATGCAGATGTGCAAAAAATATTTTGGCCACATTTGTAAAGAATCACATGTACCACTAACAACTGGCAAATGACTCTTTCAGATGCTGTTGGTGGTGAAAGACTGCTGTCAGTGATGCAACAGCCATCATCATCAGTGAGTCTGACAGGCAAGGGAGAGGTTTGTCCATCCTAGAAACTCACATCAATTTTTTTAAAGAAAGTTCAGCAGTGCAGAGATTTTGCAGTAACAACTATCTTGGTGTCAACTTTATTATTTATCTGCTCATAGTGAATAAATCATGATGAAACTTTTTTATGATTCTGTTTAGGCACTCATAGCACTTGGTTAAGGTTAGGGAAAGGATAAGGTGGTCTTGGATTAATAGTGAAAAAAGTCACAAGTGACTTGACATGTAACAGAACGTGTTGACTTTACTAACATTTCCCTAACCATTGCCAAGATTATGTTGCCTACACCACACACAGGCCTCAGGATGTGAATCTTGGTGTGTGATGTCAAAGCAAGCCCACCATCCATTCTGAGTACCTATTACTACAACCAAACCTTATACAGTCAGAATGAAAATTAGAGAAGATTTGTTTAATTTAAGTGAACTTACTTTGTTCACTTAAAATGTCAAAGTTCTTGTTGGAACATTTGTCAGAGCAGCTGTCTGATCGTTTTAATATCTAATGGGTAAAATAAATCCTAAATGCCATCTTCAGTGCCACTGTTGCTTCTGTCTGTCCAATCACTGGTAATAAAATGGTATAGTCTTATAGCTGTAATACAAAATTACTCATTGTTCAATATATTTTTATGCACATTTCTAAATGAGCATTAGGAAACTTCTGTACTCTAAGGTATATTTAAGTGTTCTTACGGTAAGATTACCTAACATCTGGATTTTCATCACCATTTTGTTCTGAAGTTGTTCTTTAACTTGCTCATGAATTAGTCATTTAACAGACTAACTCATGCATTAGGACTATGAATACAGGATGGGCACATTATTGTCAGATTAGGTTTCATTTTTTTAATTGACTGAGGATGCAACTTTAGCACATACCCATGAAGGTCATAAGTAATTGCCAAAGATGGTTTATAGAAAACAGAAATTGCTGTCTACATTTCCAGCATGTTCTCTGCAGGTTCCAGCAGCCGGGTGAATTTCCAATTCACTCTCCCTGCCTGGACCTATTTTTCATCTTCATTTCACAGCTGCAGCATCAAAGGTAGTATTTCTGTGTCCATTAAGCTTTTAATACTGAGGAAACAATCCATTCTTTCACAGCAACGTCCCCTTCACTGTGCATTACCTCTGACCCTTCTCTGCTGGACATCTCTCCCGCTGTGATTTTCTGAGTTGAAAGGTGCGGACTTAACAGGCTCTTGGTAGAGCCAAAAAGGGGGTCGTTGGATTTGACATCTTGGTCGTGATAAAAGAGAAGTACTTCCCTAGCAGTGGACAGGATTTGATTTACAAAAAAGTAAAGCTTTAGTGGATTTTTTTGCCTGTAAGAGCAACCGGGGGGATTTGTTTTTCTTATGAAGAAAGGAAAGAGGACAAGAAAAAGCTACTATCTGTAACCCAGTGATTTTGTTGAAAGATTTTCCAACATAGTGATAATTCCATGTGTGCTGTGAAAAGCTCAGCAACCTAATCAGTAACCAGCAAACATTGTTGTTGACATTAAAAATAAAACATATTCCATCAGCCTTGTTAGCAGGGAGCAAAACATTAAAAGGGCATCGTTTGTTAAGAGTAAAATGTGTGATTATTTGAGGCTTTCATTTAATTTATTCACAAAGAGGTGACAAATCCATTTTTTCAGTGGGGTGAACACAGATCCTCAAGTGAAAGCGTAATTACGCCAAATAATGTGCAATCATGCCAAGCTCCTCTCTCCCTCTCCCTCTGTCTCTCCCCCTTAAAACCATCCCAAATCAGTTTTGTATGAATGTGTAATTATTTTTGCTGCACAAAAAAAAACAAAAAAACAATTGGCATCCTGCAATTTACTTCCTCAATGGAGGCAGTGTATATCTGAAAGCAGGGTTTGTGTCGGCAGCCAGCATTGTCGGCAAACATTCACAATACACAGGCATTTTGTTGTCTTTCTTCTCCCCACGCTGACATCTGTGGCTCTCCAGTGCTTCAGTTAACAAAGACTATTTGGGAAGAATGTGAGTGAAAAATAGCAAATAGAGCTTTTTGTTTTATATAAGGTTTGTGTTCTGCCATGCAACAATCGATTTGAAATAATTACAGGCGTTATTGAGCAGAGTTGGTTGTTGTGGGTATTTGTTACTGTGGTTCTTGCATAAAATAGCTCTCTTGACTTTGGTAGAACCTGAAGTGTGTAAGTGTGCATCACAGTATGAGGAATGTGTATTTTACTGGATGAATATAGCAGGTCTGTATTTTACCATTATGTAGCTTTGAGGCCTTCAACAAAAATTATCGAACCAACATCAGTTCATGGCAATTTTCGTTAAAATGCACAACAAAGGCTCACTGATGAGATATGGGCACATGTCAGGAGAAAATCTCTAACAGCAGTGGCTTATCGGGACAGGATCTGTCAGGGCCTCCTGAAGAGATGTGACAGGGGAAAAAGAAGTGCAGAACCGGTATGAATCAAATACAGTCAAATTAAATTCTGTCACTAAAAGTGCATAGTCTCATCAATCTCATAATGTATAATAAATTCAGTGATAACAAAACACCCCTGTGGGATCTGTCCTGCCCTGTGTGGAGAATACAAAAGACATGCTCAATTGTGTCAGCTTTTGATTTCATCTTTTATCTGTTGGTTTTTAAGACACATTTTCTGTAAAGTGATATTGTTGTGTTATATATTCATTATAAGTGTATTATAGAACAACAAGTATAGGCATGACCCAGTCATCCATAACATTCTTACCAGGTATGACACAGGATGTGGTTATTGACCATAAAGGTGTCACACGATTAAATTTGCCTTGACTTGCCTTAGAACTCCTTCTCACAAAATTGAAAGACGGATCTGCAGTGCATAGCTACAAATATTGTGTATTGGAGCAGTACGAGTGCCTAGGTTTGGTCTCAGAAGAAGTCATGTTCAAATTTTAAAACAAAAAGCTATTTCCTGCATAGTTTAGTTTCATTGGTAGACCCCATACTCATTATTTGTACTGCCTTATTGTACCTTTACAAGGTAGATTTATTTGTCACAATACAGGTTGTAGAGTAAAATTGAATTTGTAACTCCCGTCTGCTACATAGCAGACAATATACATAAATAAAAAAATAAATACATTATAAAAATGGTAAACAGAAATAAATTATTTTCAATGGAGCAGTGCAGAGAATGAATGTGAATGGATATCAAGTCTGATAGCTTGGGGGAAAGCGCTGCTCTGCAGTCTGGTGGTGGGGCAGCAGAAACTTTTATATCTCTTCCCAGAAGGCAGCAGGGTGAACAGGCTGTGGCTGGGTGGGTACTTTTCTTTAGTATCCTTTGGGCTCTGTGTAGGCACCTCACATCACCGACATCACTGATGCTCGGGAAGAACCCTCTGGTCCTGGGCCGTGCACATCCCATGCCAGTTAGTGATGTTTTCAGTGATGTTTAAAAGCTGACAAGAACTTGGCATGGGAATTTGGCCTTCTTATGCTTCCTCAAGAAAGTTGTTTTTTGAGCTTTCTTCACCAGCGTGGTGAAGTGAGAAAACCATGTCAGGTTCTCTGTGATGCTGATTCCCAGGAACCTGAAACTGTTCACCTGCTCCACATCAGTACAACTGAATGTAGACAGAAGTGTGTGTCTTTATCTCCCTTTTCTGAAAATTAATGATCAGCTCCTTAGTTTTGCTGACGTTGAGCAGTAGGTTGTTCTCTGCAAGATTATCAGTTTCCTCTCGATATGAAGTCTTATCGTTGTTTGAAATCCGGCTGATGATGGTGGTGTCGTCTGCAAACTTCACAACAGAGTTCTCTCCATGTCAGGGGATGCAGTCGTGGGTGTAAAGCGTGAACAGGAGGGGGCTGAGCACACAGCCCTGGGGGGCTTCGGTTTTGAGAACTAGAGTGGAGGAGGTGAGTCCACCAATCCGACCTGTCTGTGGTCTGTTTGTGAGGAAGTTCAATATCCAGTGTTGAGTGCTAAGTTTGCTGATCAGTTTCATGGGGGAGATTGTGTTGAATGCTGAGCTGAAATCCACAAACAGCATTCTGATGTAGGTGTTCAAGCTTTGTGAGGGCTGAGTGGAGGGCAGTGGAGATGGTATTCTCTGTGGATCTGTTGGTTCTGAAAGCAAACTGGTGAGGGTCCAGGCTGGCTGGGATGTTGTTCTTAATGTGCTGAAGAACCAGCACTTGCCACAGGGCGGTAGTCGTAGACTAGACACAGTAGACTAGACACAGTAGACTTTTTAGGTACAGGAACGATTCTGGCTGTCATGAAGCAGGTGGGAACCCTCTTCTGAGACAGTGATATGTTGAAAATGTCAGTAATAACAAGAGAATATTTAAATAATATTACATTTAGGAGAATATTATAATTGCATACTGTCTCATCTTAATCAAAATACAGTAAGAATTGCAGGTGGGGCTGCAGGTGGGGCTGAGTAGTGTCTGCATACCTCCCTCCTAGGCTCCATACATCCTTTACAAGCTCTTCCATACTAAATAGAAATTGTTCACATTACTATACTAATCTTCATAGTATACTGTTTTTGCAGTTAGTATACAATATATCAACATAGTATTTTACTGTTTTGTACTAACAGGAAAAACACTTGCACAATCAGAGGTTGATCAAACTGCAAGCACTTTCCAGTTAAACTTCACAAAAAGAAAGTTAAATGTTTTTCACAAATAAATTATGCTATTTTTCTGTTTTAGCACCAACTGTGGGCAGCCCCTTAATTTATTTTTGCATTACATAGTGGTACAATATATAAATTCAAGGTTTTTTAAATCAGCATACAGACTGTTTTAAGCATTCTTATTTTATAGTTTTTCATTATGAACAATCATATTCAAAACCTGCTCATAATTAATAGTATGGATTGGGGATGCCCATGGAGTGTTACAGCAGCCTGAGAAGTGAAACCCATGGACAAACTTTGTGACAGCATGTTCTGATGCCCATAAAGCTGCCCATATTGCTGTTCATCCATGATTATAATTGAAGGGGACCTAGACCCCCTTTACACCTGGCATTTTTCAATCTAAATCCTATTTTTCCATGTCATTGTGTAAATGTAACTACTTAAGAGAACATTTTTTGAAATTGGTCCAGCATTGACTGAGGGCGCTGCAATCAGCAGTAGCGAGACAGTGCTGCAACGTAATCCTTGGGGGCAAGTATTCACTAAAGTGCTTGTTTTTGCCACTGACAGGCTTAGATTGTTATTGTAAGTGTGACAACATTGTGGAAAGGATCCCTACAGAGAGATACCTTTTTTAGATAAGTAATTTCATTTTTGTTTAACCAGAAACAGTCGCTAAATCGCTTTTGTCAAAACCACCAGACTCCCTTGACAAAAATATTTTTTTGCCTCTCTTGTCTACCGCTGCCTCGATCGGTTAGTTGTCTGACTTTAACCATTTAAAACACTAAAGTCACACGATAACACAAAAACTAACCAACCGAGGCAGCAGCAGACTAGCAACTCCTGTGTTCTAAAATTGCTGTTTTTACACCTGTACTTCCATGTGGTCCAGTACTATCCGATTGCAGTCCAATGACCAAAAACCCATTTTAATGCCAGGTGTAAACAGGGCCCAAGATGAGCCTATCAGCCTTTTGATCAACTCTTCTCTTCTTTCATATTATTATGAAGGCAGGATACACGAGGCCACTGTTTAGTTAGAACACATAGAATGTTGAAAATTAAAAAATAATGTCAACGCCCTGTGAAACATTTTGTTAAAATACATACTGACCCTTTATTTAGTTTTTACTGAATCCATTGTCTTTATTTCCCCTGTTGATTGAGTTAGTACAGTTAACCTATCAATTCTTTACTCTTTAGAGCTACACTTTAACTCCAGCACAGTTCTTCAGGATTGATTTCTTCCCGCCAACGATGAATTCTATCTTCTTCTTTCTGACTGGCAGGTTAGGCCTCCAAGGGACAGAACCAAGCGATAGGAGAGCAACAGAAACTATTGTACAGTTAAACAGGATTAGTCTGGGTAGAAGTAAGTACAGGCAGTTGTAACACTATGACTATGCGTATTGGCGATTTTAGGAAATTTTTATTGAAATGTTTCGTATCTTTAGTATTGTTGTGATGTCTGCTGTGTTGTTTGTCTTTGAAAGCTGAATAGTCTCCCCACCTTGGGAATGTACAAAAAAAATCCTTCACCTTGTGGAGGCAATTCCCTCACTGGAGAAACCAGGCTGATTCATGCCTTTTTTTTAAACTAAGAAATCTATGTGATAACATAATATATGCCTCCTCACCCCACAGACCAACACTTGGTGCAGATAGATGTTTACCATGACCTAAAAAACCTCCATCTTATAGATGCTTATTGCTTAGTCTTTATAAAACACAGCATCGCATACTGAATGTCATTTCCATCAATAACATTTCATCATCCCAAACATTTTTTATTAATGTATCCCTTAATGATATGTTAATTATGTGTTCATGAATGCAAGGCGGTGTACACACACACACACGCACGCGCGCACGCACACACACACACACACAAAACCTAATGCTGCATACTCACATACACATGCACAGGCCATCTGGCAATCCTGGCAAATGTCAAAAGGTTTGCTCTGGGCCATGGCCTGCATGAAATCTCTTGGCAAATGGAAAAATAGACAAATATTTGTGAAAGAATATGAAAGCTGTAGGGCACTGTCATTTCACTGGCTACAACCTCATCAAATGCGCAGTTCAATGAAACCAATTATAATATAGTGGCGGAGGAGTAATCAATGATTCAGTGAGGCTTTTAAGTACAAAAGTTGGAAATGGCTCCAGTGACCCTCATCAAAGTGGAGCAGTGACATCAATGGTTTGGCTACATTCGTTTGTCTGAAAAGTACCACACAGAAAAAAAGATAAAAAGGTGAGGTGCAGCTCATATGAATTGTCCTCTATGCATACATCACTGGTTGAATAAGCACTTTGCGTTTCATTTCCTCATCATGTATTCAGCTAATATATTTGCTAGGTCAGACCTAAAGTGTTCCTGTTTTTCTGTGTTTTGATTGATTCATTTTCTCTACTGCACTTATTCCTTTCATTATTTTAGGGGTTAATTATCTGTTCATTTATTGCTGCACTGTCCTTTCTCCGAAACTGCGCTGTTTTATTCTTTCACTTTTTATTTATTTGTCTGTTTTTTTACATTTTATTTTTACATTTTATTCTCGTTCTGATGTGTTGTTAAATATGTTGACTTTTTTTGTCTCATGCAAAACACTTTGATTTGATTTGATTTGATTTGATTAAATGTTGCTATACAAACTTA
>NC_060154.1:4221164-4277204 GCF_021292245.1 Micropterus dolomieu
GTTCTTAATGTGCTGAAGAACCAGCACTTGCCACAGGGCGGTAGTCGTAGACTAGACACAGTAGACTAGACACAGTAGACTTTTTAGGTACAGGAACGATTCTGGCTGTCATGAAGCAGGTGGGAACCCTCTTCTGAGACAGTGATATGTTGAAAATGTCAGTAATAACAAGAGAATATTTAAATAATATTACATTTAGGAGAATATTATAATTGCATACTGTCTCATCTTAATCAAAATACAGTAAGAATTGCAGGTGGGGCTGCAGGTGGGGCTGAGTAGTGTCTGCATACCTCCCTCCTAGGCTCCATACATCCTTTACAAGCTCTTCCATACTAAATAGAAATTGTTCACATTACTATACTAATCTTCATAGTATACTGTTTTTGCAGTTAGTATACAATATATCAACATAGTATTTTACTGTTTTGTACTAACAGGAAAAACACTTGCACAATCAGAGGTTGATCAAACTGCAAGCACTTTCCAGTTAAACTTCACAAAAAGAAAGTTAAATGTTTTTCACAAATAAATTATGCTATTTTTCTGTTTTAGCACCAACTGTGGGCAGCCCCTTAATTTATTTTTGCATTACATAGTGGTACAATATATAAATTCAAGGTTTTTTAAATCAGCATACAGACTGTTTTAAGCATTCTTATTTTATAGTTTTTCATTATGAACAATCATATTCAAAACCTGCTCATAATTAATAGTATGGATTGGGGATGCCCATGGAGTGTTACAGCAGCCTGAGAAGTGAAACCCATGGACAAACTTTGTGACAGCATGTTCTGATGCCCATAAAGCTGCCCATATTGCTGTTCATCCATGATTATAATTGAAGGGGACCTAGACCCCCTTTACACCTGGCATTTTTCAATCTAAATCCTATTTTTCCATGTCATTGTGTAAATGTAACTACTTAAGAGAACATTTTTTGAAATTGGTCCAGCATTGACTGAGGGCGCTGCAATCAGCAGTAGCGAGACAGTGCTGCAACGTAATCCTTGGGGGCAAGTATTCACTAAAGTGCTTGTTTTTGCCACTGACAGGCTTAGATTGTTATTGTAAGTGTGACAACATTGTGGAAAGGATCCCTACAGAGAGATACCTTTTTTAGATAAGTAATTTCATTTTTGTTTAACCAGAAACAGTCGCTAAATCGCTTTTGTCAAAACCACCAGACTCCCTTGACAAAAATATTTTTTTGCCTCTCTTGTCTACCGCTGCCTCGATCGGTTAGTTGTCTGACTTTAACCATTTAAAACACTAAAGTCACACGATAACACAAAAACTAACCAACCGAGGCAGCAGCAGACTAGCAACTCCTGTGTTCTAAAATTGCTGTTTTTACACCTGTACTTCCATGTGGTCCAGTACTATCCGATTGCAGTCCAATGACCAAAAACCCATTTTAATGCCAGGTGTAAACAGGGCCCAAGATGAGCCTATCAGCCTTTTGATCAACTCTTCTCTTCTTTCATATTATTATGAAGGCAGGATACACGAGGCCACTGTTTAGTTAGAACACATAGAATGTTGAAAATTAAAAAATAATGTCAACGCCCTGTGAAACATTTTGTTAAAATACATACTGACCCTTTATTTAGTTTTTACTGAATCCATTGTCTTTATTTCCCCTGTTGATTGAGTTAGTACAGTTAACCTATCAATTCTTTACTCTTTAGAGCTACACTTTAACTCCAGCACAGTTCTTCAGGATTGATTTCTTCCCGCCAACGATGAATTCTATCTTCTTCTTTCTGACTGGCAGGTTAGGCCTCCAAGGGACAGAACCAAGCGATAGGAGAGCAACAGAAACTATTGTACAGTTAAACAGGATTAGTCTGGGTAGAAGTAAGTACAGGCAGTTGTAACACTATGACTATGCGTATTGGCGATTTTAGGAAATTTTTATTGAAATGTTTCGTATCTTTAGTATTGTTGTGATGTCTGCTGTGTTGTTTGTCTTTGAAAGCTGAATAGTCTCCCCACCTTGGGAATGTACAAAAAAAATCCTTCACCTTGTGGAGGCAATTCCCTCACTGGAGAAACCAGGCTGATTCATGCCTTTTTTTTAAACTAAGAAATCTATGTGATAACATAATATATGCCTCCTCACCCCACAGACCAACACTTGGTGCAGATAGATGTTTACCATGACCTAAAAAACCTCCATCTTATAGATGCTTATTGCTTAGTCTTTATAAAACACAGCATCGCATACTGAATGTCATTTCCATCAATAACATTTCATCATCCCAAACATTTTTTATTAATGTATCCCTTAATGATATGTTAATTATGTGTTCATGAATGCAAGGCGGTGTACACACACACACACGCACGCGCGCACGCACACACACACACACACAAAACCTAATGCTGCATACTCACATACACATGCACAGGCCATCTGGCAATCCTGGCAAATGTCAAAAGGTTTGCTCTGGGCCATGGCCTGCATGAAATCTCTTGGCAAATGGAAAAATAGACAAATATTTGTGAAAGAATATGAAAGCTGTAGGGCACTGTCATTTCACTGGCTACAACCTCATCAAATGCGCAGTTCAATGAAACCAATTATAATATAGTGGCGGAGGAGTAATCAATGATTCAGTGAGGCTTTTAAGTACAAAAGTTGGAAATGGCTCCAGTGACCCTCATCAAAGTGGAG
Source organism: Micropterus dolomieu (assembly GCF_021292245.1). Taxonomy (NCBI): domain Eukaryota; kingdom Metazoa; phylum Chordata; class Actinopteri; order Centrarchiformes; family Centrarchidae; genus Micropterus; species Micropterus dolomieu. The sequence continues at coordinate 4,223,845 of NC_060154.1, forward strand.
CAGTGACATCAATGGTTTGGCTACATTCGTTTGTCTGAAAAGTACCACACAGAAAAAAAGATAAAAAGGTGAGGTGCAGCTCATATGAATTGTCCTCTATGCATACATCACTGGTTGAATAAGCACTTTGCGTTTCATTTCCTCATCATGTATTCAGCTAATATATTTGCTAGGTCAGACCTAAAGTGTTCCTGTTTTTCTGTGTTTTGATTGATTCATTTTCTCTACTGCACTTATTCCTTTCATTATTTTAGGGGTTAATTATCTGTTCATTTATTGCTGCACTGTCCTTTCTCCGAAACTGCGCTGTTTTATTCTTTCACTTTTTATTTATTTGTCTGTTTTTTTACATTTTATTTTTACATTTTATTCTCTTTCTGATGTGTTGTTAAATATGTTGACTTTTTTTGTCTCATGCAAAACACTTTGATTTGATTTGATTTGATTTGATTAAATGTTGCTATACAAACTTACCTGTCGAGACATGACTTTACAGTATAAGTGATCTAAAAGAATAATCATCATTTTCATTGTGAGCTCCTGTGGCTGTTCAGTCTGACAATAGACTGAAAACCAGGTAAAAGTGGAAGGCAGAATGTGAAGTGACATGCTTCAAAACGATTCCTGTCTGCAAAAACATGGTTATTGAACTGATGACTGACAGGTGATACAATCAAGAATTATATGCACGCACAAAAAAAGGCCTGCTACCACGGCACCATAGCAAGATATATTAAACATAACAGGTTAGTAGGCAGGCCTACATGACTACATACAACACATACAAAAGGTGGTTCTAATATGAACTCTATCTGTATTTTAAAGGATAAGTCTGGCCATGTGGCTATATTTTTCTTACATGTCAACAAATCCCATAAAAAGAGCAAAACTAACAATGACTTGCTAACAGGTATTGCTACATAGAGCCACACTGTTGTACAAAAATTAAAAATATGTCAGGCTGCAATGTGATATCATGGGATGGCGTACAAATAGCATGCCACATTTGAAGATATTTTGCGTGCCATGTCAACACATTTTAAACTTTCCATGTGTGATTTAATGCTATTTAATCCCCATAGAGCACAGCAACACAAAGAAGGTTAACCTTTAACTGGTCGACATGCATGTATCACTGACTTAGGTTTAGGCAAGGTAAGGGTAAGGGTCTTTAGGGGTCTGACAATGCCTTTTGATACTGACATAGTTAGCTAGCTACTACTCACACTATGACATGAGCTACACGCTACTGAAAACATCATGGTTTGAGTTTCAATAACGACGTGACTTAACTTACATAACTTCACTAAAAACATAGATCAGTCTTGTCTTTTTGTTTCACATGGGAACCGAACGCCGGTCTCCTGGGTCAAAGTACCCCTCCCTACTAGATGCCACTAAAACTTACACACTGAACACTTTAACACGCAGACTGTAGCAGTTTATTCTGCATTGTCCATGGTCCACTGCCAATTAAATAAATAAAGTCTGTAGCAGTTGAAGTACCCAGCAAAACACTATTGTATGAGTACCATTAACATCAGCAGCTAGCTGGTTAATTCATATTAACTCAGCAGTGATACGATTCTAAAGATGGTAGAGACACACTACTGTGTAGACAGCAACAAGACAGGTCTTTCAAACAGGAGCTAGCTGACACTGCTAACAGTGGCTTTATGGCTAAATGACTGGAATAGTGTTGTGTACAACACCAGATTTTTTTTCAGCGCACACACAGAACGGACAGCTAGCGGACCGTGAAGAGATATGAGCTGAATTTGACAAAGTGGTGTATTGGATTACAATCAAATACCTCACTTTTAAAATAACATAACTTATCATAAGAGTGAGTTTGGTTTCGATATCAGTTGGCAAAGCATTTCCAAAGAATGTTGTCACAGTCTAACTACTACTTAATGTATTAAGCATCGATAGATGTTTCCTGAAGAAACATTTTGCCATTAATGTACAAAACAATGCAGCAAGGAGCTCCAACATTTTAATGCCCATGTTCTCTGTAGGAGGTCTGAGTCTATGAAGTCTCTTGCTTCATTTATGTTTAAGAATATCTAGAGACAGACACATGTTGTGATGACAATATTATTTCATACCGTTTATAGCAGTGGAGGGATAGAGTAATGAAGAAAAATCTTAACAGAAAATACAATTTAAAAAAGGATATTTTCTTAAGCAATGAGTTTGGTTATGTTCCCTAGGGCAGATCAATTGTAGCAGAGTAATAGGAGAAATAAAAAACAGCACTGTTTAGTATTTACAGTTGTAATTGTAGTAGTTTCTATAAATTTGCTCTTTATAATACAAACAGGCAGCCAGGAACGCTTCTGTGCCTCCTGTAGAGTCACTTGAAGACTTGCAAACTGTAACTGTCATCCTGATAAAACATATTAAAGAGTTTTCACTGCTGGTTTCCTGCCAACAGTGTGGAAATATCAATGGATGTAGAGCAGAGACGTACTGTTTGATATTGTTAAACAAGCACAGACAGGCAAGTCCAACTAGATGAGGACTTATCTGAAGAAAGTAATAATTCTCTAATTATTTTCAGTTTTCGGATGTAGAAATTGTAGTGATTGGTTGCCAAACATTCCCCCCTGAAGCTGAGAAATCCTGCTGGGACGTTTTAATGATTTGAAGTGTTGACATGGCTGCAAATTGATTAGGAATTAATATTGTCCTATATTCAGCAACTGTGCAAGTCGAGCTCATCTTACTTCAAGTTTGAAGAAGCAGGAAGAGAGAAAAACATAGAAAGAGAGATCTTTTCTGTCCTCCCCGGTGAGCGAGAGAAATTGATTGTATTTTTCCTGGCTGTCGGCAGTCACTATAATATAATGCTATAAAACAAAATACAGCCATATGAGCAGCAGGGAGTTTATGCATCATAGGAAGATAGTTGATGGTTATCATTTTGAGAAGAGCATATACAATGAGTTACCATTCAGTCTGCGCTAGCCCTCCCACCACCACTGAAATGACAGCAGAGGGTGCAGGTTTGTAAAAAATCGAAATACTCTTTCTGTACACAACTGCCTAATGGAGACAAAAGACTAAAGTTTTGAGTGGACTTGTGCTAAAGGCTTTTTACATGTGGATTTTTTGGGACCTTCACTTCTTTTGTACTACTGTAACAATATCTGGTATAAAGGCTGCCCTCTTGATTATATTTTGATGCACTGTATTAATCTTTATCTTGCTTAGTGTGATTTAATAGCATATCTGGTTTAAAGTCTTTGAAATGTACTGTAATAGTGTTAATTTGTGTGTGCTGATTCTGAGTAGTTGTGTATAGAGCTATGACACTGTTTTGTTGTAACATAAAACAAATTAGAAACTTTCATTTTAATACGGTTAGACCATTTTAGTACTGTATGTTGTTATGTTAATAGACAATAACACTAAACATCAATGTAACTAAATTTGACAATTTAATTCTTTTTAAGGTGACACTTGCATGATTATATTAAATTTGATCTGTAAAAATCAAAACAATGTTAAAGCAAATCACAAGTATTGCAGTTTAACTGGGTAAAGCAGCAATTTGGAATGACATTCATGAAATACAACCATAGTATACAGAAACAACAGTTAACTGTAATTATTAGGAATGTGAATTCCTAATTGAACATGCCTAATCTTTTGTAGATTTAAGAGATATTTGCATTGTATTCCTGAGAGCTTCTCTACTGGAATATTGAAACAGGCTGAAATGTTTGGAGGGGTAATCAGTAACCTGGCTCCCCTCCCACCACAACCCACTATTGCAGTCATACAGTGACTATATCACACCCTATTAACCAGAATGACCCAGAACCCAGGTGGTGAGGTACTTATTCATCTCACTGCTTCTTATGCAGCGTGGTGTAAACTCGGCAAAAAACAGTTATTAAAACACTTCCTCGGGACATAATTTACTACAGGCCGGTGAGCGTGGAGAAAGGCCAACACGTTTAGAATCCATTTTGCTGCTCGGCAGATACTGTGAAAAAGCAACTGTAGGTCCCCAGTAACTGCTACACCAACCTATGAACCTCTTTAATTTTCATACATCCTGAAGGGAATCAAATGATTGCCCTACGTACAGCATCAGTGCTAAGATTTTATGTGTGTGGGTGTGTCTGTGTTGTTAAGCAGGCCAACATGTGTTGTCCCCGGCTCTTGACGAGGACTGCTGCTGTGCAAACATCGGCCCCTGGGAGTCGGCTGGACTGAATGCAGGAGGTGTCGTGGATGAAATATGATTTGAATGCTCACACTGAAATGGGAAATATCACATTAGAGGCATGCGGTATATGTCTCCGTGCCCTAAAGATACAGGGGTTCATTACGCACCAGCTTTGATGTATCTGAAAGAATTTCAATTTTTATTGTCATGGTCTCTCCCATCATAGTGACGTGTGCATTAATATCACACAGTCTCACTGTTCTTTTTCACTGTGAACTCAGAAGGCAGAATTGATAACCATGGCTTCATTTGTCTGCTTCAGCTGCTTTCTGGGTTAACAGCGAAACAGTGAATGAAATGTGTTAATGTGTTTTGTGGGATTTTGTCCAATTTGAAAGACTGGGGAAATCAATGTTTTTTTCATTTTCAGAGTGTAGACGTAGCTTCGATAATAGACCTGTGGCTAAGTGAGTGGTGTCATTAAAGGTGGTGACAAAGATTAGTATTATGGGTATCACCTCATGTATTTTTCAGAGCATGATAGGTCCAATCACTGCAGCTTAAGGGGGCTTACACTCCACTGTACTCCACCAGTGATGAGAAGAGGTGACACAATAGCCATTTAAAATGCTTTAAAAGCAAGTCTCTCTAGCATACTGATCAGCTTTAGAACAAAAGGCAGTATTCATCTATTTGGTCACATCCTGAGTAAGGAACTGTGCTGCCATACCTCTTTTACATCCAATTAAAACACATCTGACTTCTTGGCTGTCCCACACCTTGCACCTGCAAAACATAGTTAAGATCTGATTCTAGCACTTTTTCACAACTGGTTTAAAAAGCAAGTTTCCTCAATGCATTATGATCAGCCAAGGATTTGCCACGGCCTGAACGTTTTCAGCATCTTAAAAGGTTGCACAGCTCAAGCCCTAGCAGGCTGTGCTATCAGTTTGCTTTGGTCAGCATTACCATTACAAACATGTCAATTTGGTTTCCCACAGCTCAGCTTTTCCCTCCACACCAACCTCACGGCTACTTAGAAAGCTATCCTCCATGCTTCACACTATATCACAACCCACATTTTGATGAATATATCTATATATATTATCCATGCATGTAGGTGGAAACATTTTCATCATTCTCTGCTGGGCAACACAGAAAATTCTGTTATTAACTAGTTCATATTTGACCAATAAGGGCACTCAAATGTATATCAGCCATTCATAAAATAGTTTATAGGAAGAATGATGACAATACAAACTTGTGGAAAATACTAAATGGTTTTTTCTAATTAAATAAGTAAAAATATATCTATTAAATAAGACCAAAGCACTTTTGTGCAAATCTCTTCAATACTCACCCCGTTAAAAAGGTACTGCCATACCGCGTGAGGAATGTGCACAGACCACCGAGGGAGGGTCTTTACCTGCCCTAGGCCTATGAGAAACGTACACAAAGCCAGACGCTTCTTGGATAGGGTCTTACCAATCACGCTGTCACTGAGACATACAGGCAGCTGAGCAGTGCATCGAATGGGAGCCGTGCGCTCCATATAATGCTTAAGGGCGCAAACCGGACACAACAGATGCAATCTCTTCTCCCTAGCTCCTGGAGGACCACCACAGTTTACACAAACAACATGCTTTATAACAGTGGCTTCTTCAACAGGAGGCTGTGAGGCGGGCCGTGAGGCGAGCCCTTAGCCTCACGTGAGGAGTTAGGTCTTTGAGGACTATAACATGTTTTACTCAGCCTTACCGTAGTGTACACAAGCAGTACATTTGTAGAACAATGGTTTTTTGAACACAAGACTGAGTTGGGGTTCTGGCAGGGTCCGCCAGCCGCTCCCCCTACATAACCGGTCACTTGGACAAACGCTCCCTTCCCCAGCAGCAGGTCAGCTGGCAGTGGGGCCTGAACTGATCCGGGCGGAGCGTGTGTCACCTCCTCCAGGTGCAAAGACAAATTTCTTGAAGCAGCAACTTCATCCGTGGAGGTGGTGAATTCAGTGAGCTGTTCGCCATTTGCTGTACAAAAAAAAAGATGCTGCGGCAGGGAGGACACTGCTATTTATATGGTGCACATGTATCGGTAGCGACATCCTATGTGGTCCGCCACATATACTATACAAGATTCAGTGGGCGAGTAGGTAAGGACACCTGGCAGTAGAGGCAGTACCCATAGAGTCCAGAGGGTGGAACCTCTGTGAGATAGAGCAGCCTTCCATTTGTGTGGCCTAAGGTGTTTGTGGGCCACTGGTGTGTGTCGCGTGGAAGATTATGTCACAGTAGTTTTGTGCGGTGCCGCTGTAATGACGAGCTACATTGAGGGGGACTATATCTGCAATGGAAAACGGAAGACAGGGCACGAAAAGTGAGTCGAGTAGAGGTGAGTTGAGCTGGGACTAGCAATGGGTCTAGCAAAGTGCTATATTGTTCCTGCCAAGCGGCTGAAAACATTTTTTTGTGGTAGGTTATGTTTGTTTTAATGTGAACATGAAACAGGTTTGGGCTCAGTCTGGTTTATCTTTCCACCTAAAAATCTGACAGGTGATGTTAGACTTGTTACTTTGTTACAGTGATAATGTTGATTAAACTGAACTAACTTTATCTTAAAATAAAACATGAGATGTATGCTACTAGTTAACTATAAGTACGGTTAAAATAAACTTAACATTTAAATTTAAAAAAACAACATAACGAAATCTAAAGTATCGTACTAAAATGTGCTCTGTTTGATCGGTACTGCAAATATTACTACAACAGTAGATCATTTCAGGTAACATGTCAATTATTTCATGTTCATCATTCTTTTTTATGACTGACAAATGCTGCTACAGTAATTGATTAAAAAATAATATATATACATACATACATACATACATATGTGTATGTGTGTGTGTGTGTGTGTGTGTGTATATATATAGACATCTCGTACATTCATGTGCCACAACACATCTCAGCAGTAGAGATAATAATTTAATCTACCTCTAATAAAACTCTTTGAACCTGCCCACTCCATCAATTTCCTTTGACTTTGGGTAGCATAGATCAGCTGCTGAGTATAAAAAGGTTGTCTTGCCAAATGTTTTAAATCTGCATTCAGTTGAGCTCCTCCTAGTGGAATGTATGTACCCAACCTGGCAAAAATAGTCAGCAAGATACTTGGGCATGAACTATCTTCAGTACCCTACACAATTTAATCTGGTCCATCCTGTATTGTACCCTAAACCAAGTAACTCTCTCCAAAATGAGAGGAATCCAAGTGAGTGGCCACTGGTAGCCTCAGAACAATTCTGACAAGCGTGTTCTATGGCGACTGAAGTTTTGATTGCCTTTGGAATACCATCACACCAACCACAACAGGCATAGTCAAGGTGGCATTGAATTACAGCACCAGCCAGTATTTCTAAATCCCTAAAGTACAAAAATGTTGTGAACCTTATAGCCAAGAAACATCATTATTATTATCATCATTAACCTTTGCAAGTACCTTCAAAGCCATGCACTCTCTAGATAAATGATTAATTGCTTATTTGCTGCACCCTAACATCACCTTCCTGTGCAGTGTTTGTAAGTATATTAGTTGTTTATATTACATTTCTGCCTCCTATAGCTTGTTAGTTGATTTGCTGCACAGAAAATGAATGCCTTTGTTTATGTAAATGTCTGTATGAACAAGCTTTTGAAAATTTGGGATATTTTCATTAATGAATACAGCAGGATGAGCGTTAGCAAGCTTATAGCCAGCATATCCGAGGGAGTTTGGCAATCATTCTCCTATCAGGGGGTGATCTAGCCACTGTGACCAGATTACATGGGGGGAACCCAAGAGGCTGCCTTTATAATTACTTTGCTGATTAGAAAAATAAGAGCCCTCTAACAAGCTCTGTCAATCAAGCATGCACTGTTTTCCACAATGATTATGTAGAGAAAAATATTGAGCCTTTTCTGTGTTATTATACAGCCTGCAGATCTCGCTGAATACCTAAAGGTTGGCCAATTTACCAGTTTCACAAACAAAACAACTGAAATACATAAACCCTGTGCATTCATAAACATTTCAGCTTCAGTGAGTCCATCACCCAACACACATGTTAAGAAGAGTGAATGTAATTGTGTTTGTCTCTGTGTGTGTAGTGGGAGAGGGGTGTGTGTGTGTGTGTGTGTGTGTGTGTGTGTGTGTGTGTGTGTGAATGTAATCATGCATGCATGGGTATTTGCATGTGTTTTAGCCTGTGTGTCCAACACAGTCTAAACCAAATCCAACAGACAGTGTTTGTTTATTTGTGTTTACCCCATTGTGGTTCGCTCTCATACTAATCCCTATCTGAGGACTTAGTCTGGTCTGTTGTTTGGGGTGAGACTCCAACTTTATAGCAAAGCTTGGCAGGAAGGAAGGAAGCCTCTCGCTCTCCTGCTGGCATGTCATTGATGCATGCCATTAGGCGCCATGTGCCACATTCTTCAACAAGCACATGCAGCTTTTGAGAAAAGGCACCAAACAATGCAGTACAAATAAGGGCCAACCTGGGATGGCATTCATAATAAGGACAACCAGGCGCTCAACATGCGAGTGACTGAGCTGTGTCTGCAATTCACAGAGGGCAAAGTTTGGTGGAGAACCTAAGCAGGTTGTTCTGTACAGCATCCACCCAGCCATCAATCCACTGTCAGCAGCAAACAGCTAATTTGTGAAAACAAGGAATGACACTGGTATTTACCATAATAGTAAGGTACAACCTGGATTACTCACTGCATGTTATGATTAACCAAACACCACTGAGTATTATATGTATTTAGCATAGACCATTACTGGCCTCTTTTCACTCCTCCTCTCCATTTTTGTTCTACATTAAATGACCCATCAATTGAAATATCAAATCAGCCCCCAAAGCACACACTCATGCACAAACACATTCACATACACACTTAGTTCTCTCTCTGTGTGCACACGTTGGATATAAATAGCAGCACAATGATGCTATACCCTTGAAAAAGAGGGTCTTCAGAAGCACAAGTGACAAAAAGAAAAAAGCTGCCATCTTCAAATGGCATTGGAAGTAACATGTCGCCCATTGCAAAATTCATATTGTTTTGCGTAAGGCTATAACACCCTGGCAAATAAACAAATCAAAAGAAGACAAAACAAGTGGCTGTGATGAAATTGGGCTGCAATGACACGTAATTTAGCCCGAGTGGAGCACTGAGAGATGTGAAAGGGACTGCCCACCCCTACGTTTTCATCCTCTGAGACAGCTATTGCTACTGCAGTGCTTACTCTGGGCAGTGTGGGTAGAAAAAAATGGAAGAAATAGCTGCACAAGAGAAAGAAAGACTTGTGCTTCTGATTTATTCATAGACAGCCTTCAATTACAGTATGAAAGAAAAGTAACAGAAACCATTCAACATGTTAAAGATGATACAGATAAAAGATTTCCCTTTCTATATGCAAACTAATCACCATTTTCATGATTACTTGAGAAGGCATGTGAGGGAAGCTTACATCTGTTTATTTTAAGTGTACTTTTCACATCTGATAGTTATGGGTGCATAGGGGGAACAGATACCCCCTACGTGAAAATAATTTGTCAGGATTTGGGTGTAAGCAGTCATAAAGAGATACTGGCACACACTCACTGGTGCTTGCTTCCAAAGTTAATGTTCTTTAAGAATACAAAAACTTTGAAAGATTGGAAAGCTGATGAAGCTGCAGAGAAGATGGCTTCGGTCGAAACAGGATATTGAGGCAAGGCAGGTCAAGTTTAGTTGTATAACACATTTCAGCAACAAGGCAATTCAAAGTGCTTTATATAAAACATAAAAGCAACATAGTGCAATATAAAAAAGACATGTAAATAATTTTTTTCAAGGTTAAATAGAAAATGGAAACAAGATAAAGCATTACAGTAAAATTTACAGTGCAGTGTAAGCAGAGGTCCAAAATCAGAACTCGCCACTCACCAAATATAAGTAAAAAAGTCAGCCGCCATAAGCGGGTTACTGAAATAGACCTAATTCAATGAAAATGAGAATGATGTAAAAAATGATCAGTACCCCTAGTATCGCAAATCATATCTCAATTGCAATTTCAATCAAAATAATCACAATTACATATTTTATCTAAAAGCTCAGCCCAGCTGAACGCTGCTTCTCCATGTTTAGTTTTGACTCTAGGGATAGAAAACCTAAGAGGTCTGGATGGTTTATAGTGTAGCGGAAGATTAGAAATAATTTTTTTTTGCCCTAAACGATTCAGCGCATTATAAACAGCAAATCAGCGCAAATCAACAGCAGAATTTTAAAAATAAATTATTTGACAGAGAGGAAGCCATTGTAAAGACCTCAGAACTGAAGTGATTCACGTTTTTGGTGTTCCGATGATTTTTTAGGGAGACCTGTAAAGACACCATTGCAGTAGTTGAGTTGACTAAAGATAAATGCATGCACAAATTTTTCCAAATCATTAGTCCTTTAATTCTTTATACAGTATCCAGGTGATAGTAGACAGACTGTAATTGTCTAAATGTAGCTAAAATTCAGGTCTGAGTCGATGACTACACCATGATTTCTGGCGTGGTTTGTGGTTTTTCAACACTGGCAATTGAAGCTGAGCACTGACTTTTATGTATTCTTCCTTGGCTCCAAAAACAAGTACTTCAGTTTTAATAAAAAAATTATAATTAGTAATGCACTTGCTAAGTGCTTGCATGGGATTATAGCCCCTGGTTATGTGGTTATGTAAAAGTGTGTCCTACGCTCTTGTCTTAGCTCTCCCTATTTCTCCCTATTTTAATATTTTTGACACTGTATTCCATGTACACCTGTCCCCTTGCCCCTTAGATGTTATCCCAAATTCCTTATAGAGGTCTTGCCTACTCTGCGCCCCAGTCTACTCTTCATTGTCAATCTCTCTCTCACCTTGGGCTGTGTTCCTGATGGCTTTAAGACGGTGAGCATCCATCCTATTTTAAAAAACTGCCCTTGATCCAACTCATGGATGGAAAATATTCTGTCCTGGTCCTGATCACTTAACTGCTGATTCCTATACTATTGACCACTCTATCCTGGTATTACATCTGAAAAAGTGGGTTTGTATCTCAGGCTCTGCTCTCAAATGGCGCTCATAATGTGCGACAAACTGGACATTTAGGGGTTGTCAAAGACAACCTCAGCAGCCCCTAATCTGAGTTCCACAGGGTTCAATACTTGGCCCCATCCTTCTCTCACTCTATGCTACGTCTAGGCACCCTGGTTAGCCAGTTCAATTGCATTTCCCACCACTGCTATGCTTACGGCTGTATTTTTTAGTTAAGCCACACAACCTGGGTAACACTGACTCCCCCTATTAAGGAATGGATGTCAATCAGCTGCTTTCAGCTAAATCCAGACAAAACCAAAGTTCTTCTTATATGTCCTAACAAGTTAGTCTCTGATGTAAACCCCTGTATCAGCCTTCTGGCCACCAACATCAAATCCTTCTCCTGTGCAAACCTGCTTCTTTCAAATCTGGAACCACTGCAAAAAAATCAGATCTCACATCACACCAATCCTCTCATCCGTGCACTGGCTCCATGTACACATTGTACAGAAACACAAGGCCCTACATACATTTCAGAACTTTTACATCCTTAATCCACATCTAGCCCTTTCATGCATGGCGTCCACATTTGTGGACAGTTATTTTAACTCCATTTTGGGTTACTATATCATGGTTATGTTCTCCAAGTCATTTAAGGACAGTGTCAGTTGATTGATAGCAACATTGTAACAGTGGTTACTCTCTTGTTTTCCAAATATTTATTGCTTGATGACCTCATCAATCCAAGATAGCCGATTGTGATGGCCATGTGCTAAAAGCCTCAGGCATATCTGTGAAAAACTTTTATTCAAGGAGGTCAATCAAGGTTAAAAAAAACAGTAGTATGTACAGTAAAGTATTATTAACAGGTTTATGTTTTAATTTAATTAAAATTTAAAATAAAATGTAATAAACCAACTGTCCACATATGTGGACATCATGCAACAGTGGAGTCAGATTGCATTAAGTTTGATTTCTGTTACCTGCCAGTCTATCTATTCAATTCAATTCAATTCTCACATACTGTAAAGAAATCAGTTTTAACTAGAACTATGTAATCTGTTACATGTTGGATGTTGATATGAAAAACTGAGATGATTCAACATGAAGTTAGATACGGAAAACAAAATGCTTCTGGGTCTCTGCTAGGGCAGCAACTAACGACTATTTTGACAGTCGATTAATCTATCGATTATTGAAACGAATAATCGACTATTCGGATTATGAATTGCAAAATTACACAATGTGTCTTATTTAGCTATCAGCTTTTAAATTAAATTTGAAGTTGTTTTAGGCATGTGCTAATTAACAGTCAAGACAATAAAATAAATACTGCTTTCAAAAATGCATCTTTTAATGAATGTTTCTGCTGCAGCAACAGAAAGTTCCTCTGAAATCAAGTCCTGATCTCAGCAGCTGATCTGCTGTTTAGTGACTGAGCAGTTTACACGCCAGTGCTGCAACACACCGGGACAAACTGACACCATATACAAAGAAAGGAATAATGTCATGCATTACATTTGCCGAATTTACAGGGGGGCCAATAATTATTATAATAATTATTAATTAACGATTTTATAATAGACAGCGTTTCACAACATTTATATATTTTCCCCTAACTCAACAACTCAAAAAACTCTGAGGCGGATTAGCCACCGCCTCACGCATTGACAGGAGAACTGTTTTCTCTTCTTTAGAAAGTATGAAATTATCCGGTGTTGTCTAATCTTGCGCACTCTGCAGCAACATGTTCTCCAGCTGGGAACGTCGCCATGAGCGATGCATCATTTATGATTAGTAAAGTCAGGGCACATCTGGAATGTGAACGCGACTGTTGTGTATCATAAATGTGCTACTCTCAGCGCCATTAAAAATCAATCAAATTGTCCAAGGCAAACTGTATAGAAAACGTTACAACTTATAGTGTGAAGTAACACGGCTTTAATGCAAACCAAGGTCTATTATTTATACCGTGCAACTTGGCTTCCCAATGAGTGGCTGTTAGGGGCTGTAATGTAGTATAACAAGTTTTCTCTTAATTACTATATACTGTACGTATGCTGTTTATTTTTCCGTATCTATATCCTGTGCACCATTTTGTAAGTTTGTTTTAAAAAGTGCTATCTAAATAAAATTTGACTTACATATTGTTTTTGGTGGTGATGTCTTCAAGGACAGCCTTACATTTCACAGGCAAGACATACTGAAGCATAAGGAGGTGTCATTCAGAAGTGATATCAGTAACAGATCTCATTAAAGAGAGATGTAGTTGTATTTTAGGAAAGTCTTTTTTGGTAACCATACTCAATACCATCAAGACACTTCATCACATTGATGCAAAACAATACAAAACAAACAACTATAAATCTTACATTCCACTATTGCAATTTGTCCTACAATGGCCAAATGCAGCCATATATATTAACTAGTTATAGCTATATACTGCAGCTACCTTTTTAAAATAGTATGGCAAAATCTCTGACAGCAGACAAGTGATCATACTTCCCAACCATAGGCTGCCATGTTTAAACTGTGCTAATGCTTTAGCATACACAATATTAAGTGATTGTAGGTCACAAGATTCACAGTAAACAATATCATGTATATCTAAAATTACTAATTTTTAATGGTATACACTCAGATGTCACCCACCACCTGCATTGGTCACTGATACTTCAAACAAGTTAAAGTTTTATACTATTTCTTAATGTAATTTAAATTATTTTTCTAAAATAATAAAATAATAAGAGTACTATAGTAAAATATCAATTTAGTTTTACAGCAGCTACAAGCTCTTACCCTGTGTATGCATAATTTTTAACATGAGTGCTGATGTCAAACTGGGACACATGGAAGATTCTGATTGAATTGATTAAATTCTTTATCACTCCTCACAGAAAAAATGAGGATTATTTAGAAGTATTAGTTCAAGTCAAAGTGGGTTTCACCTAGATTTTATGTCCCAGACACAGACACACAGACACACACAGCCAATGGTGTAGTGTTCCTTCCTCCAGTTCACAACATGCTTCTGACAATAGAAAGAGAGAATATGATATATATATATATATATCATACTTGTCAACAGTGTGCAAACTAGCACAGTTCGAAGGAGCTCACTCTTTTTATTACCCTGACAGACTGTGTGCTGAACCGTTCATAGCGGCAAGCATGTCGACCTGGGGCTGAATGTGAATATATCAGGCATTGTTTTATTATTATTATTATTATTATTATTATTATTTTATGTAGCCATTTTGCTATAATTGGGCTTCACAAAACTGCTGCGGCATGATCCATGATGATACAGAAAAATAGAAACGAATGGCAAAAAAACATCTTGTCAATATTTTAGAGACCCCCCAAAAATTTCACAAATCATGTTTTTAGGGGAGCTTATGTCTTATTAAGAGGAGCTAAGCTCCCGCTGGCTCCCCCGTAGTTCGCACCATTGGGTCAACATTGAGTTTGAAAATAGGAGAAATCCAAACTGGGTCAAGTATGAGGTTACAGCTAATGTTCTACATACTGCCACCTGCTTTAACGGAGGGGAACATGGCAAACATTTCAAATAAACTATGTCCAACAGGGGTTAGTTCTTGAAAGTTTAAATATACGGAAAATATTTAAATGAGAGGACAGCGGGAAAGAATGGTATAGTAGGACAATCCCGGGGAAAACGGGAGGTTTGACAGGATGATTTATATATGTACATACTGTATATCTACTGTGTTTGAACCACAACATTGAAGCTTACATTATAACTGGATGGAAATTGACCCAGCTACTGAATAGGAACACAGTGAGACAACAATTCAAAGTAACAAAAGGCTCCATTTATTTCCCTTGTTAATACAAGCAGCTGAAGGCACTAAACTCCAAATTAAACTGAACAAAACATTTCATAATATGTGGACATACATTTATCTATTTTTGATGAGCCAGTTTGGAATTGCAATACAGTTAACAGTCCTGAGCTCTTCATTTGTCTGCATAACCTCCATTACCAGAGACTGTACTATATTGTAATGAACAAAATGAAAATAATATTTTTTATCCTTATCTTTTTTGAAAATGCTTGATTTTCCCAGTGTCTGCTATAAAGACTGAAAATGGAGTTCACTCTCAGAGCCTGGATTTAGAGTGTTATTTCACAAGTCTTGTTCAATAATGGGTCATTGATGAAAACTCAACAATTCCTTACACCTATTCAATTATTTTCGGGTAAATTGTTTGAACAGCAGTGTAAGAAAAACTCACTGTGCCCCAAGGCAGAATAAATAAATAATGCTGAATTTACTAATGCCCATTTTTGAACATCTAAAAAACAGCAAGATAGTGATACCGTACATCTTATTGATAAATATTTAGGCTTTAATTGTAGATTAATTACTCTTAATTTCATAAAAGTGTGGATGGGAAGTTGTATTGGACTTCTTTCGTTATTATTTAACAGTCCAGACGTACAATTGGCTGCTTTTAACTCTGAACTTCATGAAATAAAGCAAGAAATGAGAGATGAGACGACCTTAAATCAACTTGTGTCCCCTGGAGATTTATGCCACCATCAGAAGATAAAGCTTACATGGCTGAAACAGCACAATTTGTATGCAAAACATAACAGTAATGGATAATTCTGGTTGCATCATTAATTAATTTAGCCGCACTACATGCTGAAACATCCTCATCTAATTTCTCACCAGTCAGAGAGATTTTTATGTATTCTAGAAGTAGATTGGTGTTTGGCCATAGCCTTCAGAATAATAGCCCTGCCTTGTCTCCTCTCCTTGTTCAGTTGTTACTGAACTAATTTTCTATTCACACACTCAAGAAAGTCTTATCAGGGAAAAGTTGTAGGATCGTATCGTGGTACAAAAGTTTTAATGATGAAAGTGCCAGTAGCAAATTGCGACATGATTCACTGGTGTCTGCGAGAGGCTTTTTGACAGATGAGACAACCATCAGAAAGAAAAAAAAGAGAACAGACCGATTCAAGTCTGGCAACAGATACAGTATGTACTCAGAAGGAAGGAGGAAATAAATGATCTTGGTGACTTATTAATTGTGCCTTTACGGGGGGGTGGTAAGTTTTAAGAGTCCTTGAAATTTCAAAATGTACAAAAACTCCAATATAGTTTATAGTTTATTCTATTTATGCTGCTGTATTATTCATGTTCCTGCTAATGGAATTAGTTTCCTTAATGCAGAGTCAGGCCTTTTTCTCCTAGACATCCATCAAACTCATGCAGATGATGAGTAAGACAAATGGACACGCTTACATTAACTATACATAGACACCATCAACCAATATTAACACGTGGCACTGTTAGATAAACAGTTGCCTAATTGCACTATTCCACAGCTCATAAAGACTCTCGGTATCCATTAACGTGAGGTAATTAGTAGTCATTTGCATCATTAAAGACAAAACAATAGCATAATCGTTTATGACTACTCAATCAGAGGATAATTACCTAGTCTTGATCTGCATCTTCAGGCTGCAGAGATGCAAAAAAATGCAAAAGAGGGTGGGGAGTCTTTGTTGTTTGACTGAAGAACAAGGGCCTGCCTCCTTTTCCTTCCCTGCTCCCCCACAAACACACTTCTTCAGCTTTAACAAACCCTGAAATTTGGCTATTTAATTGCTGCTGGCCCATTTTTTCTTTCCCTTGTTTTTTGTGGGAAAAAACGAAAGTGCACAACAAAGTTGATCCTTTGTGTTGTAGTCTGTAAGACTTTGTCTGCAGAATGGCATTCCTCTTTGTTGGGTATAGGAAGTGAAGATCATTAGCTGCCGAGAAGACATAATGAGGGGAGCAGTGGAAAGGGAATATTGTATTGTGCGTGTGACATGGGTGAACATTCAGTGAGTGGATGTTTTGAATGATTGTGCATGTATATATCTTGGATGATTTTTTTTGTTGTTGTTGTACTGTATGTATGTTTGTATCTTTCTGTTAGAAGACAAACCTGTACAGTTTATGTGTACATATTATTGCTTAGATAGTGTGTACCATATGAATAGGTCTGAATGTTGTCCAGTTGAATCTTTCTCAACTACATACTGCGACTGGCATTCATCTGTTTAATAATGGTCAGTTTACTAGTCTTTGGGATTACTATTTAGTAAGGATGAGCAACCCATTATCTGAATCTGTTCAACCAACAAATATCTGTATCTGTATATGGACGTGGACAGGGCGGGGATTAAAAAGGACATGGCTGGGACTAACTGGAACCTGAAACTGATATGGGTTGATAGGAGTTGAGAGAAGTTGCTATATTTATTAAAAAACAATTTACAGAACAGCCTCAGAATTGAGCTTCAGTACATGTTTTGATAAAAATAATAAGAACTACTAAAGTTTTTTAAATAAAAGTTCTGTATGACACGTTTTATTCTGACACCAGATACTCACTCAACCCTACTATTCAGCCTGTGAAAACAGTTGTGCATCGTCTTCGGTGGTTCTGGGGGAGTTTTAAGCAAGAATGTTATTGGCAAGTAAATACCAAGTCGAGAATTGAATCGTTACTATGTTTAAATTCAAATACCACTAATTGTATTAGTTTAGTGTAGTTTATTTTGTTTGTGTGAATTTATGTGGTTTGAATCCAAAGTTTGAAATTTAATATAATTTATAATTTTCAAATGTAAATTCCAGTTGTGCAATTTCAAAAATATGACTTTTTAGGGTTCACAAGGGTTCAGATGAAACATGCATTTAGTATTTTGAAAACGATATCGAAGATGATCAGATTTACGATTGGTGAATTTTAGACACCAAAAAGCAAAGGTTCCCTTTAAACTCACCAAAAAGCATTATGTGGGCCCAACAAATGTGATAAATGCATTTTCCTGCAAGATTTTCCTTTTTGTGTTGGAACATTTGATTTATTGATTGCTGTTTGGATGCAAAGAGAATGTCAACACATATAGCACACAATGATTCTGAAAAAGTGGATTTTGCCATATTTTTTCGTGTACCTGGTAGGCTGGTGGAGAACCAGGGCAGAAAGGGGAGCTCCACGCACATCATGCCCACTTCCCAGCGCCTGTCTTCGACCTCTGTCCACACACTTACCCCAGCTTTTATGGAACTGAAGTGCTAAATACCCAAAGTACACTTTTGTACTATTGTCAGGCTCAGATACTTCTTTCTCCTGCCTAAACAAACCAGTTCCTTGAGTTTTGCCAGACAGCTGCTGGACAAAATCATAGCCTCTTTCTATTGTCTCTGAAATCCACATATCGAATGCCTTGCAACCGAGGCTTGAATCTGTCATAAATCTTACTAACATTTACTTTATTACATGTTTTGATGTTTTTTGATGTTTTAGAGATTTTTAAATGGATATATCTGATGTTTAATACGGAACTGAGCTGAGTTATTTGATTATGAGAAGGAGGAGATAAATTACTGGGAATAGGAAAAGAAAATAAAGTCCAAGACCTTTTCTTTCTTTCTTTTTCTTGCAAAGTCTGAAAGTGAAATACTAGATTGTAGGCATAATTCTTGTATTTGGCCATTCATCTCTGTAAACTAGACAAAAACACTCCTCACCCATAAAAGCTGCATTCTGTGCAGTTGCAAATTGGAGTTACAGTACCTTTTTCATGCCTATTCAAGCGCTGCCCACAGACTACAGGATCATTGCATATGCATAAAGATCAACAGAGAATTATCCCCCCCTCCCTTGACACAGACACACACACACACACACCCCACCTACCACCCTACACACCTGTACAGTGCAGATTCACTGAGAGCTGTCTTATAGCACCGCATGATGAATGTAAATGAAAGAATTTTCACGCATGCACAAACAGGAACAGACACACAAATAGACCTACACACACACGCCTGCTCACCAACTACAATCTATCACTCACACCACACACACCTCCTCTCCCCACACACATACAACATCTCCCCCACCCTAACCCAGATGGTCGGTCCAAGCTACAGAGCTGTGAAAGACTGAGGCCACAGAGCATCAGTCCAAGGGATTCTGACTTCCCAACTGAGCTTTTAACATGCCCAACAACGGCCCCCAGCCACTGCATATGATGCTATGTGCCAGAGGGAAACGGACAAAGAGAAAGACAGACAGACAGACAGACAGACAGACAGAAAGAAAGAAAGAAAGAAAGAAAGAAAGAAAGAAGTAAAGAAATGAAGCCAGATAGAGGGAGGGCAGACACAGAGACACAGCTCCCCACAGTGGAGCTGTATTGTACAGTCTACAAAACGCCTTAGGGAACTTTAAAAAGGAGATGTAAAAGCTTCAGCACCAGCACAGAGCTTTATTTACGTCATGTACAATTTAGGTTTTCACTCCTGCTCCTCACAGCAGCAGCTATAATTCAGTCAGACCGCCACCCTCTTTAATTCTCCATATAGGTATTATTTATTGCATTAGAACAGAATGGCATTACAACTAAAAAAAAATAGCTTTGTAGCACATATGTGGGCCCTTGAAATGCACTTTCAGATTCCCCCTGCAAAACTACGTTATTAAATTTGAATTTTTCATGTGCGTTGCTTCCTGTTTTTGTTATTGTCTTGACTTTTTATATCAAATGCTGGGCGCAGGGGGGCGGTATATTTGTAATTCAGCTGTGAGTAGGGCATGCCCTGTGAGTTTTCTGTCAAACGTAATGTAATTAGAGAATAGGGTTGACACAGCCAAACAGGGGTGAGGAAGGCTAATCAACTCTGAGTCACTCACCATCTGTAATCAGAGGGAGAGCAAAAGAGAGACAGCAAGAGAGACACACAGAGAGGGAGATTAAATTGATTAGAAATTGAAATCCCAGACCAAATGTTCAAAGAGAAGTTAATTATAATTAAATTGATCATTTTATTTAAATTTTGTATTAATTTCCCTAGTCTCTTATACTTGTCCTTGACCTCATTTATGAGTGAACTTTGCCAAAAGTACATACTGAGGCACATACCATCCACTGCATGGGCAAAGGTATTCTGCTGTTGTAAGAGCCTCCACTCTTCTGGTTTCAGGCTTTCCACAAGAAATTGGAATTTTGCTGCAGGGATTTGGCCCCATTCAGCCACAAGAGCATTAGTGAGGTCAACCACTGATGTTGGCCAATAACACCTGGAGCATTTTTAACCTAATTTGTAACATGCAAGCTGTGATTTACAACATTACATATAGTCCCAGCAATGAGGCACAAATATAATAATTAATACCTTTTCACTGTTTTTACAGGCGCACCAGATTTAGGCCTAAATGCATGTCACTGCATTATGAATATTGATGACCATAAACTTATTAATTGTTGTTTAGACCTATAAATTATTCACCTACATTTTTTTGCACATTATTTATGGCATTTGATATATTGATAATTAAAGTATCAGTGTTTCTGGTTATTATAATGATAGCACATCCAGTTAAAAAAAAGCAACGATTCATATTATGAGTTATTCTTTAATCATGGTCAGTCATGAATTTCCTCATTATAAATGTAAACATTTGTGGATCCCACTGGCATCAGACTGTTCAACTATTCAATAGATTCAAACAATTATTATTTTTCCTTGATATTACTGAAAACTTTGAGTTGGCGCAAGCCCTGTAGTAGTCACTGCGGATCTGCTGTATTTAAAAGTGTGTATTTGATCCCACAGAGGGGACAAGCAAAGTCAGATGAATGTGTGGAGAACAGTCAATCATATACCAAGTATGCATGAGCTGCATTGGCATTATTCAAATAAGAACTGCCAATGGTGAAAATACTCTAAGCTAAGCTGTTTCTGGGAGTCTCTGTTTCCAATTCAAATATTTATAAATGGGTCTTTTCTGAACCTTTGGTTATACAGTAGACCCTTTTATACTGGACTATAACGGGTGGAGGGAATATGGGGTCACTGGTGACAGCTTGTGACAGTTAAAACATTATTTCTTTCTGACATCATTAGAAAATATATATTGCAATAGGACTTACTTTTGCTCTTTAGACAGGAAGTCCCAGTGCAAAGTATGTGTTCTTAATTAGCTTACACAAGTAAAAAAGTCAACATACAGCAATGCACTTCATGAAAAAGCATTGTCAGCTACGTTCACGTTGTCAATAATACCTTAAAGCATTTGTGCCTGAATAAATGCAGTGAAACTGCATTTACAGGTAGCGTTTAGTAACTTGTTGTGAATCAAGGTTGTCAGTATGCTGTATAAAGCCGTCCCATGGCCTTCACCAACCACACACCGTACAAATGTTAATTTACTTGAACCATTCATGTATGTACTGTTTAATTTTCATGGTCTCATATGCAAAGGTGGGTTATTTAAAAAATACCTTGATGCGTAATTTCCAAACAGATGTTCTCCCCATCTATAAATGTTATATCGCATCATACCCATTGAACAATGTATGTCTCATAAGCAGGGTAACTGGAAATGTCCTTTAGCAGCTCACTCACTAAAAACTCCAATTTGAATGGAAGGCATCCGAACAACTTAGCAGTAATTATTGCGAAAACATTTCACATAGCTTCCCTGATTCAGTCACTTAACCCAAGGTCAGAATATATTACATTAGTTGCTCTTAAATGTTTACTGTCATTATATATAATTTACATTAATGCCTGGCCTTTAAAGCTATATTAATTATTTGGCTGCTTGGGACCAGCGAAAAAGGTGATGAGCATGTTAGAAAACAACATCCAGCAGACTCAGATCAACAATAGCATTAATTTGGAGTCATGTTTCTAGTGACCTGATGAAATGTTAAGTTCACTATTCACCTTCTTCCTTGTTCTATTTTTGTCTCCACAAACTCCTGGGGGAAATATCTGTCACTTTGGCTGCTAAAGGTTCTACTATTTACACAAGCTACCCGCTAACTTTGTCAGTCTGCTTTTTGTTGCTGGGAAGATAGCGTATAGTGGATTCATCACAGTTTTTGCTGGAAATGAGTAAACAAATGATGATTAACTGCACTGTAAACTTTGGCTGCTTATGGTGAGGCAATGATTTTTTAGCCTGGTACTGAATTGGAATCTGGCTTTGTGGACTTTTACCATGGCTGCTTAC
Organism: Micropterus dolomieu; assembly: GCF_021292245.1. Classification (NCBI taxonomy): domain Eukaryota; kingdom Metazoa; phylum Chordata; class Actinopteri; order Centrarchiformes; family Centrarchidae; genus Micropterus; species Micropterus dolomieu. The sequence continues at coordinate 4,246,169 of NC_060154.1, forward strand.
CACAGGCTAAAGGCAACAATTTCTTAAAAGTGTGTTTGTAGTCCATTTAACACATTATCAGATCTGTTTCACCAGTGAGAGTTGGAGTAGCATGAAGCTTAAGTGATTGCTATGGTTAACTTTAGTTTACATTAAACAACATTAAAACAATTTAACACAATATAAGAACAGTACCAAGCATATAGTAGCTAGGATGCTCATGCAGAAGTGGACAAATGAAATGGAGACAACAATGACCCAAGTTGTGCCTGATATCAGCCACCTTGTGATGTCTTACTGAGATAACTTCAGATTGTTGTACATTTAAAAAGCAGAGCTGTGTCTATGTATGCCTGCTCAGACAGTAATATGGCTCTCAGATGTAACAATTCCACTTCATCTCACTTTTACCTGGGCTTTCATTGGCTATCACTCTTTGAGCTGATTCTGTGATCTCCACACACAAAAGGACTTATTCAGTAACCTGCAGATGTCTGGTCATAAATATGAAACATGTTTGATGGGATCAGGGCAGCTCAGATGTGTGAGTAGTTCAGTCTGGTATTGCTTGAATATCTAAACCCCTCACACTCAGCTGTCGGGAAATCTTTTCCAACTAAACTAATACACGTCATAACCAGGTGTGTTACATTAAACATGTAAGTCTGATTCTTCCACAAATGAACACAAAGTTGAGGAAAATGGTAAGATAAACAACATGTTATTGTGTTGAGAAGACAAAAAAGCTGTTTTCCGTCATCGTTAAGTGATACGATGGCAGATAGGTTGCAGCTGAGGTAGTGATGAATACCACTCCGGGCATGTATCTGACAGGTTTTTGTGGAGAACATCATACTCTCAGCATCTCCAGTGGGGTCATTACAGATGCAAATCCCAGTCGCAGCAGTGTTTTATGACACCTGTTCTTGTTTTTCAGGACGGCCCCGGCAAGTGTCCCGTCGAGGACTTGCAAATCAAGATGGAAAACGAGAGATGGGCGGACAGGTAAGCCCGCTTAGCTGTCAGCGTTGTCCCTTGTCTCCCTTCACACACACACACCCCCATTCCTCCTGATCACAGCTCTACCATTTGTGTTCCCATCAGTCATTTTCATAGCCCCATCCCTCTCCCCTTGTCTCTTCCTCAATGTTAGATAGGGACATTTCACACCACCTCTGCCTGATACTTGAGCATCTGCTTCTTTCTGCCATCAGTTCTCTCTGGAGGGTTTGATGATTATGAAGGTTCTGTGTGAACTGGGTCAAAGAGCCCTCTCGTTCCTGTAAAGATGTCTGGTTAATGCAAAGGAAATATTGTGGTATCACCAGAGGTGAGTAGTGCAACCATGAAATGCTGAAGAATCCTGACATACCTGCCAAGCACTGCATGTGTGATACATTTAAGTGTCTAGAAGGCAGGAAGTGGATGGAAAATTGCTCTACACTGTTGTTATCTGCCTGAATCCCAAAGTGAGGTCGCAACAGTAAATATCGTAATAGCATAGATTTACCCTATTTATGGATTCTCTCTCTATGGATTCTCGTGGGAAAACTTAATACCGTAAAAATCAAGACAGTAAACCAAATAATTGGTAAAAAGTAAATTTAAAAAAGTCTATGGGACAATACTGTACTTAACGATTTACATCCAATATGTCCAGAATATAACAAGGTGGAAAGTGAAGGTGTCAATGTCAGTGTTTGGATAGGTGTGTTTTGCATTTTGCAAGACCTGCATTAACATTTACCTTTTTATTAACTGTAAGTAGTCTTTCCTTAACTTTACCCAGGTGTATAAGCTGCATGATTCCACCCATACTTTAATCATGGTTTATTTCCCACAACCAGGATCTTGTCCTTCATCAAACAAATAAGGACATCACAAAGTTTTACCTTTCAGCTTCACATCAAACTGCCTTTCTCTCCATAATTCATAGCCCATTGCTTTACACTTGACACTGGTCCCTCACTGTTCTTTTTAAACAGGAAACAAATCCCATTAAATAATGATTCCAGGGGACCTTTCATGAAATGGAAATACATCACAAAAGTATTAATAATAATTGTGGCTAACCCTGAAAAAAAGCAGCTGATATACATTTGGTCTCTCTCTCTCTTTCTCTCTCTCTTTATTTTTTTATTTTCATGTAGCCATGTGATTAAAAGGTGTCCATGGTCATTTTGTTCTCTTTACAAAGCAGTGTGCCTTTTCTTTTACCCTGTTGCATACATATTATTCACCTGTGCTTCTGGAGTGCCTACTTTGTTACATTCTCAAATTCAAGTAGCACTTCATTGTGTTTGTTTTTCCTGTAATAGTTCCTCTTTTTTTGCCTTTTTAGCTTATTTAAAATAAGAGTAGGCCTAAAGGGTAAAAGACCACCAAAAATCCAATATAAGTAAGTAAGACTGATCAGAGTCAAGACATAGTCAAAATAAGAATAAGTCTGACGTTCATACACCAAATTAAAAAGTCCATCTCAGTTGACTGAGATACTGCGCGTCCATAGTAAAAACAGTAAAATTAGCACCTATCTATATTAAATATCAGAGATATCAAAAACTTTAAGGGCCCGATTTACTAACATCCCGAATAAAGAGTATTAAGTTATGTCTGCATTCTAAAATATTGCACATACAATCGTAGTACCTGTAATGGGTGATCAATAAGAATTATTGCGTAGATGGCAACAGGAGCAAACACAATGGGGGTGACTGTATTTAAATTAGGGTTTTGCGTGTTTTAAAGGTTTCTGCCATGGAGAGTCGGGAGGGAAAGCAGCCACTGCGTAAAAACCTCGGTTTGTTTCATTCAGTGCGTCCCGAGTAGGCCTATGTGGAAATGGCTTTTGTAGAGCACAAAGGTCGATCCGAGCGTTATTAAAAGAGATTGTCTGGTATATGGGGGACTTCCTATTCATATTCGTCAACACCACTCTTGTCGCCTAGCAACATTGACAGCTGCAGTTGATAATTGGCGCACAGCTGGCTTAGTACAAATGGAGTCAGGCATGTTAATTATAATTTATTTTGTTTGTTTACTATATTTTAGAGGAAATGAAGATGCTTCACCATTCTGACCATATCACAAAATATAAAACAAATAAATGATGATGTATTATTATAGTTGAAGCTACCCAGCAGTAGGCTATATGAATTAATTTAAATGAGCTCCACCTTTACCAGCTTTAATGCATCAATAATTTTAATCCAATACTATAATATATATTTTTCTGTAATGGGCCATTCTGCTCTTAAACTGTTTAAACTATTATTACTATGTATTAAACTATCTTAAACTATTTTGATACTAATACTATTTGTAGCAGAGGATTTTTACAGTTATTGCTACTTTTACTCAAGTAAAATACCAGAATACTTCCAACGTTACCAAGAGATGCAGCGATTGCAAAGTTCTTCCTGGGGTCCATTCAATTATATGTTTTTTTATGTTTTTATGTTTTTATGTTTAAAATCAAACACTGACTTTTATATAACTTCTGTTTAAATTACAGCAGGTGAGCTGCGTCATGAAAATACATCAGCAGGTGAGCTGCGTCATGAAAATACATCAGCAGGTGAGCTGCGTCATGAAATTACGTCATTGTTGCTATTGATGTGGCCTATCAAAACGACTTCGACCACCGTGGTACAGAATGACAGTGGCACAGGTGCCTTTACTGTTGCTTTACCTGTCTGTGCTAAGGCCCGCCGTCAGGGGGGGTCAAAAGGTACAGATGACCCCGGCCCAAGGAGGCCCCATGTAAAGGTCTATGGTGGTTGACCCTTAAATGGGATCAAGTACAACACTTTACTTACTATCTTATCCATCCAGCCATCGTCAACTGTCTTATCCTGCGTACAGGGTCGCGGGCTTACTGTATTATACAAATAACAAATATTTTTGATGTATTTACATGATAAATAAATGTATTATAATCATTACAACATATTTCATACTAGTCATCTGTGTCTGCAGATGGTCTGAAGGGGCCAAATCAGCAGAGCAACAACGCAGGCTAATGTACAACAGAGTATAGGGCAGGTAGACTGGTAGAAAATATTATGAATGCTCATAAATGATGATGTTATTCTTGTCATATTGTGATTTTTTTTCTCAACATGTCAGAGAACAAAGATCGTCTGTGTGGGAGAGATTCTGAATGAGCAGAAAGTTTTGAACATGAGCAGAGAAACCGCTGAAACACAGGAGCTCCAGGAGTTTCTAACTTACAGCAGTATTATCAGGGCAGGGTTAATCAGAGCTGTGCCTTCCTGTTTAAGTTTACAATGTTTTGCTTTTTTAAATTTTCATTTAGGTTTGTGCGTTCACTAGCTTCAGAAAGTACAGTCTCCCCACCACACAAAGCAATAAATGAGGCTGTTTACTGTCAAAATGCAGAGGTAACATGTATTTTCAGTGAAGGGACTTTGAGGTTAAAAGCAAAGGGTGAAAGCTGACATTTCTGTTAAGCCTGGGCCTGCCTGTGCTATAACTCAACATGCATGGGCTTGTACCTGTAGGGTTTGTCAGGTATAAAGGAAAAGAAGTCTGAGAAGCTAAGGATAAGAGTGTGTTGTTACGTTCATATTCTCTCAACAGCTTGCGAAACAAACTTCAGTCTTTTTTGGCAACAGAAAATACATGTAAGTATGAGCTTCAAATTGTGTTTAAGCTTTGAGACATTGGACAAACTACTTGTCTGGCACTGAGGATTTTGATACTGTTGAACATTTTGAATGTTTTACTTCCCCTCCGGTCTGCCTTGTTCTTCGGTAATGACTGACTTTCTCTGATCTTGCCCAGCCAAAAAGCATGTTGCAAAAATAAAACTGGGATGGGTTTTGCGGATGGTTCTTTCTTGTCTGCGAGTGTGTCAGATGGGGCTTCTGTGATCTGTGCAGTTTTTATTGGAAGTTTCTCCCTCTGTGTTTCTGTGTTTCTGAGCTTCTCAGTATGCCTCCAGCTCTCTTTCCAATTCTTCCTTTCCTCCATAAGAAAACATGAAAAAAGGTCCAAAGACAAGTGAGAATTCTTTGAGCTTGACATTTTCTGTACTCTATATGATGCAATCCAAAAAACAAAAAGAAAAAAAGTGGCTAGTTTAAGATGCAGCCTTTCTTCTGATGCCTTGTCCCTCATGTCTGAGGGACCCTTTGATAATGCACTTAAAATTACAGTTCTAAACTGCACTGTCAAAGCTGGCAGATTTTAGCATTTTCATACAACATAGATTAAATACTTTTAAACAACTAGTTTTTTTCTACACAAGAGGGACATCAAACTTTTTCAGAAATTCTGTGATTTAGGAGGACAGTGCTCGGACAAGTGACATAAATCTATTCAAAGCTAAGGAACTAGAGGACTAAACATTTAGACCTCCGGTGCTCTGGCTTTGAACAATATTTAAAATCTGTTGCCAGTCTGTTGCTCAGCAGGACAAATAGCAGGTTTGTACACCTAGTGACAGATTTGTGTTTCAATATTCATCTAAAACAGGAATTGCACCAATTTTCCCTGAATACACCAATGTGTGCTTATTCAAGGTAGTGGTGCTGATGACTAGGGGGCAAGATCAGCCCAGTGCTACTTGCTCAATAACATCCATCCATCCATCCATCGTCAACCGCTTACCCTGCATATAGGGTCGCGGGGGCTCAATAACATAAGTGACAGAAACAAAATGTGTGTTGGTGACCGTAAATGTGTTTTTGGTAGACCCCCACTATGAAAACACAGTTACATTAACAGCTTGTGAATGGGTTTAACTGTTACCCAAGATAAATAAAGTTTAAGAAAGTAAGTAGCATCACTTCCTCGTTGAAAAGTGGTGCTCAGATACAGCCACCCCTCACTGTTGGGTTTAGTTGGACATTAGAAATGGTGTAGTTTTTTTATATTCATATGACTACAACACCTCACCGACACCTAGTTCCTCAGGTCTATGTTGTGAGTTTACACCATTTATTTATCATTTACCTAAGATAAGACATAAATGTGCAGTCCTTAAATGTACCTAATGTCTGATTAGCATAACATTCATTCACACAGTATATTTTAAAATAGGATTCAGCAGAATTCTGGTAAGATGCCACAACACTGAGATAAAAATGACATACTTTTCTATATACAGAAGCTCTTTCACCTGCCTGCTTACAATGCATATTTATATATGTCATAGACATATTCTTTACACTAGACGTTATCCCATCCACACATCGTTGTTAATTGCACATCTACTACAGCTTGTGAGTCTGTCAGTGCAGAAGTTGTTGTTTTTTTGCTCCACTTTTCAGCATGTTCACTTGCTGTAATTCCTTGTATTACATTCACTGCTCTGACTTATTCTTATTTGATTCTCTGCTGCTGCAACGACCCAGTTTCCCCACAGGGATCATTAAATTTTCATCTAATTTAGGATTTCCCGAACAAGTAAACTAATGACAAGAGGATACTGCTGGTTTGGCTGTTAGCTGCCATGCTGGCATACATCTACATTTTTGCAAGTAACAATTTAATTTACAGAATTACACGATTTTCAGTACTGGTCAGTGAACCCAATTTAAATACCAAACATATGATCTGTAAAATATGTTCTGTTTCAGATTATTAAGGTACCCAGCAATCTATGAAGGACTTAAAGTTAGCCCCCCCTCAACGAAGTACATTTGGCAGATACTTCTACTCCTTTACTGAAATAACAATTTGAATGCAGGTCTTTTCCTTCTAACATTACATTGTGGTACGAATTTAATTGAGGTTGCATTTAGTTCTTTTTCTTATGGCCACGTGAGGGTAGCAGTACAAGTTATAAATACAAGATTGACAATGAGACAATGACTCTTCTTTAAGCGCTGCTTTGGTTTCCACCAACTTTTGAGAAAAATAGTTTTTTTAGTTGCTTCACTTCCTTGACCATACATAACGTAAAAGAACATAACTTTTAATTTCCATTTTTATGATCTATTTTCATGTAACTGTGGTCCTGAGGGAACCCATTTCCAATGGACAAAACTGAGATAATCTGATAGCTGGTATTCAATTAAAAGCCAGTATCGGCTAAGATGTAAATTGTCATTAATTTAATCCTCTATGATTGGAAATATTGTAATATGAGATGGCTATTCATATTTTTGTAATAAAATCACAATATGATTGATTTATATCAGTTAATTAAAAAAAATTACATGACAAAAATAACCCTAATTAAACTTTAACAGAGAAATCATTAATCATCAATTACTCTGATGATTTAAGTAGATAAAATTTTGGATTTTAAAATTAAGTTATGACTGACAGAGATACACCTCTGTCCTTTACACAATATGCACCTCACTTGTTTGACAAGATGTACATTTTCTGACATTTTTGCTTTGCAGGGCTCCTGTTGATGATGTTCTGGCATGGGGGGTGTCACTCGACCATCTTTTGGAGTGCAAAAGTAAGCTGACTTATGGATTTACTCCTCTCACTCTTTTGTCAAATGCTCCTCACGCAATTCTCCGTACTCTCATTTCACCATTGCACTTCTCTGCCGCTCGGCCCCGCATATCATCTTGAATTACCTTCAGGCTTCTTTAGAGGGATCGAGGATATATTCTTCCTTCAAGTTCATCAAATCCATTTGGAGATATATTTAAGGAGGAGGACACTGGCAGAGATAAGAGACCTAATCTGAGCTGCCAGTGTAGATAGGGTGATTTCCAGCCTGCTCTTATTCATTTATAAAGCCAGCACTCACTGGCTTTTCACCTGACCATATTCCCGGCCTCTATTTGAAAATGACTAAAAGGGGAGATGGGTTCATTCTCTCTCTTGCTGCTGTCGTTCCTCTCTCATTACTTTACTAAAATGAATTCAGCTCATCTGTAATATTTCAGCCTGTTGTCTCCCGCATCAAGATTAACTGTCCTCCGGAAGATAAATATTGTCTTGCTTCCCAGTTGCTCCATTTCCCTTTGAAGAAATGCAGTGACTCATATGACAAATCGGTAAACAGTAACAGTAACAAAAAATAAATAGTTGTGTATGTGCCATTTGCAATCTGATGGCATTCATGTACCTTTATATCTTGTGTCATTTTAAAGAGTCAGCTCTGTTGTGATGGAAAACTCTGGTATGGACCGGGAGTGATTCGTAGACGGGAACAAGTGGCCTCTGGACAATATTTTGTTTCCTGTCAATTACTGTCAGAGCGCCAGCTGTGATATATGTAAAGCGATTAGTGTGACGCCGGCACTCGCAGTTAGCTGTTTGTTTGTGCTCCCAGAAGACGTGCTAAGTATTTTACACCTGCATTAGAATCACAGCTCCATGAATACTCCCGTAACAAAGGTAATGGGTGTGAGGAGAAGATAACAAAAAATATAGGTGCGTGCAATTATGTGATGCTGAGGCAGTGCGGCACTGGGATGGAGGGTTTGGGTTTGAAGGTTTTGAAGTTAAAAGTGCCTCCAGACATCCACCACAATACCTGGCAGTTTGCTGCTTCGTCTCTTTGTTCACTGACTTCTTTGAGCTAACAAAGAATATGTTGAGGAAGGGAGAATGTGAGTGAAAGATAACAGAATGGCTTAAACTTTCGCTAAGGCTTATTGGTCCTATGATTTTCTTTTTAAAAAATCCGGTTTTAAAAAAAAAAGCAGCTTCATTTAAACCTATTTTCACCTGATTTTATACCCCCGTGCCCACAAATATGTTATGTTCCCTGCTGCAAGATGGCATTTTGAAGTAAACAAGGTCTTCCTGTAACAAACACAAGGTCAGAAATGTAATGGTAATACAAAGTGGAGACAAATTGGGAAGAACAATTTGCTGATGATTACCAGAGTAGTAAAAAGGTGTTGAGCATTGGAAGCTTTTCTAACTCTCGCGCTAGGGATCAATATTTCTGACAATGTAAATACGTTTCAAAGCTTTCAGCCAGATTCCATGGTCTTCATCAGGGAGGAATCATGATGAAATGTGAGTCTGTTTGCTGAGAAAGACTGTGAATGGTCATTGCAGTGTATTTGAAAGGTCAGGAAAAGCTGTTAAGATTTGTTTGTCACAGATCCATCTTTCACTTTTTACACATGAAAAGAAAAAAAAATAGTAAAAGTAATAAGTAATAAAAGTAATAAGCACAATCAAGAACAGTAGTCATAATTATTTAGGGCTTGGGTTAATATATGGTTAGGGCAGTAAGGCATATGGAAAACCAGTTCCAGTCTGCGTGTTCCCCTGGAGTATTTGTAATTATTATTGTATATTTGGTTGCAGGCTAGACACACTGTAATTATGGTTTAAAAAAGGGAGGATTATGGCAGACTAACCAGGTCCTTAAAAACCTTGTAATTCAACTTCTGTTGAATGTCTGAAATGAAACCGTCCATGTTTCAAAGAGTTTCTGGTCCTTCTGTTCAGCAGGCCAGCTGGTGTTTGAGGACTTCTTAAAGACAGAATACAGCGATGAGAACCTCCTGTTTTGGCTGGCCTGTGAGAACTACAAGAAAAAGACCAGTGACACAGAAATGATGGTTGCTGCCAAAAGAATCTTTGTAGAGTTTGTCCAAGTTGATGCGCCTAGACAGGTATGGCTTTTCTAAAGTGAGATGTGAATGAAGTCAGACCTGTGTAACTTCAAATTAGCCTCAGTTGCAGACTTGCTTGTTGTTTATAGGCTAAATTCGCTTTCTTTTTTAGTGCTACACTGTTTTTTCTTTTACTATTTGAACACATAGTTAACTTTCTGAACAGGCATGAAAACATGAAACTATCTCCAAACAGAAAGAACTCATGAGTGAAATAAAAGTTGCTGTTTTCTGAACACAGATAAACATTGACTGTGTGACGAGAGAAGAAATCAGTGAAAATATCTCTCAGCCGGGGCCAAATTGCTTCAACAGGGCACAGAGACTGATATATGGGCTGATGGAAAACGACTGTTATCCACGATTTCTGAAATCAGAAATCTACCAAGCTCTCCTGGAACAGGCTGAAAGGCGATGAAAGCAACGTGAGGGGGAAAAAGCTCGTCCGACACCTCTCTGAATGATTGATTCTGCTCTTCAGTCGACTCTACTTAGAATCTCAGCTTAAAACAAACAACAAAAAAAAGACTCGTCTGTCACAGAAAGCAGATGTGAAAGGAGATACAGAGCTGTAGGTATAGGGACTGACAGGATCTAAAAGTCAAACATGATCTAAATAATGTATTAAACAGCTTTTGAAGTCAATTTTTGTTTGGATCGCTTTATATTGCACAAAAAAACCTGTAAATCAGATCAAAGCTGACATTAAGCTCTGAAAGGTGACATTTGTTTGGAATAACAAGTATCAAGAGAATATGTTTATACTTTGTTCACAAAAATGTATAATGTGTACTATTAAAAAAGGAATTATATTATATATTATATTCTGTTTCTGGGCTCTACTGTGTGAGCCATGAACAAAAATTGTCAACTGTCCAATATGAACCTCCACATGGTTTTTGAAGTGTGACATAATTTTGGTCTGTTAAAATTCAGTATGATTATAACTGATGAATTATTACGCAACATTAACATTCTGTGTGCTGGTAAAGAATCTAGAAACCTGTTATTATTAGCATTTCTGAATAATCACTTACAAGTAGTGTATTAGTCTACCACCCATGTCATTTTGTGTTTGTTGGAAATACAATAATGGTAACTTCAAAGCATCTCACCCCCTGTTCTTAAATAAGTTATTTTTGACAATAAATATTGTGTTTATATTGTGCTGTGTTGTTTTTGTTGGATACATCCTGCTGTGGCTGATTATGATGATTAACAAATGCACCATGCAACAGAAAAATAGGGGAAACATCCCCCAAATTTAGAACATGTTTTTTTCAATTCTTCAGGGCTTAGTTCTGCATTTTAGTGTTTTTGAGTTACAATTAAAAGTAGAAAACAGTCAGGGCCATAACCAGTATTTTAGGAATTCCTGCAGTGCAGCACCAACCCCATAAATACTCCTGACTATCCTGCAACTCTGTAATCACATTTTGTGATATTATGGTTTCTCAATTATATTTTCTGTGAATAAAGTTTTTTTCTCTCCACATTAAGGTCTATATGCTGTTTCTAAAAGATACTTTACTTTTCTGCATTCTAAAACCCATCATGTGTACTTTGCGTAATTGTGAAATTCCTCCACAGGTTATTAAATTCAAAGAAACAGAGGGCATAACCTCAGTGTCCTCAATGATAGCTACAGCCCTGAATAAGGTTTGGCCTCAGCTATTTATGAGCAATTGTAGTTAGAAAGGTGTGTAACTGAACACGTAGACACTAGTGGCATCTATGGCACAACCCCATTTGCAGATTACAACTTAAGCACCATCTCTTACAGATGTGTGTCTGAGGCAATAGTACTGGAGACGCAAGTGGCAAAGTGAAAGGGCTGGTGAGCTGCTTATATACACTGAAGGATTTATGAGATAATGGGTGGGGAGGATTTGTGAATGTGAACAGGTGAGCAGGTTGATGCGGGAGTCAGGTGGCCAGGATAGGTGGGTAAGTCCGAATCCATCTGGTGGACAGGTGGAGAACGTCAGGTCTGGAAAGCTCCGCAGAAATGCATGGGACACAACAAACTGTCTGAGCCGAATATTAGACCCATGATCTGTGAGAAGATAAGTGATCTCCTCACCAGGAGGGAGTAACTTTGTACTGTGGTTGTTCCTAAAGAAAAAATATTGATGACAGTGTGTTACTTTCCAACTGTCCTCAAACAATGTGAATTAATTAACAACAATAGAATATCTAGAATAGAAGAACTAGAGGACTCTGAGAATGCATTCGGCCACTGAGGTTGCACATACTGATACATTTGGTATTAATTATAAAAAAGGAGTTTGTTATCTGAATTGGAATCTGCATTATACAGACACGACGATAGACAATCATGTTAAATGTTCAGCTTCCTCCTTTCTCACAACTGCACACCTGCTCCCTTTGCCCTCTTTCGGTTTCCCCCGTAAATATGTGCTAGCCCTCTAGCCCCAGTATTTTGCCAGTTCATGTGGTGTTATGACATTAACAATGGTGTCTATGAAAAAAGATTGTGGTGTGTCTTTGTGTGTTCGTGTGTGTGTGTGTGTGTGTGTGTCTATCTCCTGTGGACTACTTATCCCATACTGTTGCATTCCTGTAAATCCTGTTAACTGCCTTGCTGTTAACACTAATTTATTAAACTTTAATTTTAATCTGTACCTGCCTTGCATGACAGTTAGGTTTAGGAGTCCATGTCTTGCTTTGTCCATTGTTTACACTGTTAAATTAACCGTTATGTTCAGCATTAAAAAAGATATTTGATCATTTAAAATTTTTATAAAAATCTTGATACTGTTGCTCTGTTAAAGGTAGGACTACAATGTGTAAGATTTGGCCAGACATGGACTCCTAAAACCTAATTGGCAGGCAAGGCAGGCATTTCTTGTGTTGAATGTCTACTGAAGTTAGCATGCTAACCGGCTAGCCCCGGCCTGTCCACACCACACTTGAAGATTGTAAGATAGCAGCTTTAATTTGGCCAGGTCGCATAGTTTCAGCAGTTTGGTTGAATTTTGTGTATTCTTTCCCTGCTGTTAGTTAGTAGTTGGCTTTTTCTTTGTTAATAACTGATGAGATTGTATTACCCCAGTAATAGACAGACCCAGCAAGATTTATTATGTGTGCCTAACTGTACACAGTCCTGAACAGTGTCATCGCGGCAATTAGTAAATCATGCAATTCTTGCACAAGGGGAGATATTGCCCCCAGAATCATGAAATACTTGAGGCTGAAATATTGGGATGAGATTGATGGTGCTCTGTGTGTTATTGATCAAAAGCTAAGAAAATTGACTATTTTATTTTATTTTATAAAAACAAAAAAGGATAAGACTTCAGTGACTGTTCTAGCAGTCCCAGCTTATAAATGATTTAGGTAAAAGTATAAAATTATGTTTCTTAAGATTTTTTGTAAGATGATGGCTTACATACTGGCTCACTCAGCATGGTTTCTCAGTATATTGCCAAACCTGTGTGGGTCTTTAAACAACAGTGGATTGCTGATCATGTAGACATCCAATCAGTGACCCCAGCCAAATTGGAAGGTCTGTTTGTTGTTGGCTCAGAAACTGCAAACATCCAGTGGGAATTAAGCAGGCTGAGGTTATCAAGCAGCGTTTATGGCATAAAGTTAAGATCAAGAGCAACCACAAAAATCATCCCTGTATAGTCTAATCTAGTGATTTACTAACTTCCTGTTGTTCAGTATTTGAGGAAAAATTCTCATGTGTTTGATATTAAGTTTGATGCCTACGGGCTTTAGATACTTCAAGAATAGCATTTATCCTAAGGTTTCAAGGATTAGTAATACATTTTGGGCAATATGCTAATTCACTTGCTTAGATGATATACCACAGACAATCTCCACAGAAGGCATGAAAAGAGCACTGAAAACAAAATAACCAGGGTTATTGTTGTCAAAAGATGTGAACATATTAAAATAGAGAAACAGTAGCATGGTGTGAAATTTACATAAAACCTTCCTGAAAGCTGGGGATGATATGGGAATTAAGACATTTTACGTATTCTGTGCCAGTACATTGGGGAAAAAAAACAAATTCATAAGTTGCTCGTTCAGGGGAGATGTAACATATTTCCGCCAACAAAAAGGAACACTTTGCATAGCCACCATTTTTTATAGCAAAAACCTAAAACACACGTGAGAAGGAATAAATTCTTGTTTCATTTTATGACAGAAACATGGGATTATGGCATTTCTATGACATGTTCCTTCTGCATGCATGTCCTGATGTTATGTTGTTGACCTTGTGCGTGGGTTTGTGTGTGCATGTTTCTGTTTACGATCATTAAACCTTTTGTGTGGGCATCTGCAGAGAGTAGTTACTCTGCACAAGCGCTTCTGCAGAGAACTTCTGCCAGTCTGATTGGAGGTCCAGCATTATCTGATTGTATTTCTGGCCCTGCTGGAACTCGGCATGGGCTTAATACTCAGGAGAGATGGGATAGGATAGGATAGGATAGGATAGGATAGGATAGGGTATGATAGGAAGGGTTTGGTGGGGAAGGTCAAACAGTGGGAACAGAAGAAGGAAAGAAAATAAGGAATTTGTAATGAGAAAAAAGAAGTACAGGCTGCATGGAAAGAACCGGAAAGAGAGAAGGGACAAATAAAAGCAAGGGAGGTAAGAGTATTAGGAGTAGAGAAAAGAAGGAAAGGACTAAGTCAGTAATGAAAAAAAAAAGAAGGATTTTTAGAGAGTGGACAATGAGATGGAACAAGATGAGGGTTGAGGGAGGTGAGGATATCAGAAGAGGCAGAAAAGAAAGGAGAGAAAAGGAGAAAAGAAGGAAATTGAATCTGAGTGCAAACATTGGGGGAAAGGTTGGAAAGGACAGGAGGAAGAAGGGAGGCAGGGAAGCAGGAAGTGATTGAAGGAAGAAGCGCAGCAGGACGAGGGGAAGGGTGGCTAGATTGACAGGGGGGAGTTAGGGAGGGCACGGAGGCAGCGAAGCACCAGAAGGTCGACATAATGTGAGCAGCAGAGGCTGAGATAATGCCCCAGGACTTCAGGCTCGGGGAGAAGCGAGTGGCAGAGATCGCAGTGGGTGGGAGATAAAGCAACGAGTCTCTGCTGACTGCCACAAACTGTTCTTTCTTCCTGACTGGGGAGAAAGAAACTTTACACTGGCTCAACACAGAAACTCCTGAAGATTAACTCCTCCTGTGGCAGACTTGCAGTGCTTTAATACTTACAGGAGGAGTGATGAAAGAGTGTTTTTCCCCTCTACTATCTTATAATCTGAGGACCTAACAGTGTTTCTCTTTCAGCTTCCTCTGAGCAACTGTGCTGCGAAGGTGTTTGTGTGAGAAACAGAGAGACCCTGCAGCCTTGCTGTATCATTGTGTAATAAATATTTGACTTTGATTTCAAGTCAAAGCTTCACACTGAAAACATGTTAAGCTGCACACTAATTATCACATAGGATTACAATTTACCTTCCTCACAGCAGGGTCATAATAAACTGCTTGGGGTCCTGAAGTATCCTGAATAACTTATCATAGCTAATGCTGAAATAATGAGTCAATTAAAGGGACTATATGTAATATTTTCAATGAAATTAATCAAATTTTCATCGCCTTATTGTCAATGGGCTCAAAACTCACTTGAAATGAAGCACACGCCTGTTTTCTCCCTTGCTGGCATCAGCCACTGTTCTTCTTTTCGGATTCAGCCCTGTGCACGCTCCCGAGCCTCTCCAACTACAGCGACAACACGGCAGCTAACGACATTAAGTTCACTAACACCATAGAACAACCGGCTCACAGCAAAACACAGGCTCCACGTAAGGATACAAAACAACAATAAAGTTTTATCCCAAAGCCCATCAGACCAAACAGGTTCAGATGATGTTGAGTAAGAACAAAGTGAGCATTAGTAAAGCTGGAGAAACAGAGAAAGTCACGTTAGCTCGGCAGCTAACGCCGAGCAATTGCTAATGTTATCCGGTGCAAAGTTTTATCGCCTTCCACATTACTTCACCAACTAATGTGACCCATGTTACTATCCTGTTTACCACTGTTGATTTAGCTAACGCTACAGTAGCTCGGACCTGCCGCTGTTTGCTTTGGTTTAGGTTTATTGTGGTTTTACCCATACTCAGGTACACAGCTTCTCCACCTCTCCGTCGCTGTAACTAATGTGACCCACTCACTCTTCACTCTAAAAAGTAATTCAGGGGACCTGTTACCACCACTTGATTAATTGCATTGTGTTTAAGTAATAATAATGGTAATTAAATCAACTTAATTTTGCTGGTAATGTTAAGTCAAATTTCATTGTTGATGGGTTTACAACAAAATTCAAGTTCCATTAACTTAACAAAATTGGCTTGATACCTTTTTTCTCCACCTTGACATCAGGATTTCAAGTTCCCACCTACCCACATCTACACACTTAACATTCTTGGACAAATTCAGACATTTAGACTGTGTGTTAGTAGACTTGTAGACTGAAGAAGCTTGATATAAAGGACAATTTATGGTGAGTAACATTTTTTAAATGTTTTAACCACTTTCCACTGTAGGCAAATTGCTGTTTGACCAAAACTGTGGATGGTTTTGTGAGAGAGATAAAAGTAGTGGCAGACTGCTTCTTTTTTTCTGTCTTGAGTTGTTGTCTGGAGAAGATCCTAGCATTGCTATCATTATGTATCATTCTCAGCAGTAATCTGCCAATTCATTATCACTAACACACTAACCAGGGTTCTAAATTAACTTTTTTGATCACCAGGCAATGTGGAAATCAGAATTTCCACTAGCCAAATCTTTTTCCGGTGAAAATAAGAGAAATTATGAGTGCCACTGAATGCATTTGATCATTTTATTAACATTGTTTGCATAAAAAACACAACAAAATATACACAGAAAGTGCAAACATTTCATTTCAAGTTTGGGATCTATCTATCATTTAAATCACATGTCTTCAGAGTTCTTCTTCTTCAGAGGTGCCATCAGAATCTGAGCCACCCTCTGTTCCTTTTGTTCCATGTTTGCGCACAAAGTCAGGCCTGCGTGTTTGCAAACTGTCAGCATGCCAGATGTCAATGGCTTTGGTTGGATTAAAGTCTTTGATGTCAGGTGAGCACAACTGGGTTTTAAGGAGGTCAGAGAGGGTCTCACCTTTTAGGCGTGAGCGCCAGTCACTCTTTACCTGCTTGATAACACTGAACCCTCTTTCACAGTCAGCTGTAGTTGCAGGGATGGTAAGGAGAGCATCAAAAAGATCAAGGACATCAGGAAACCGATGGCGCAGCATTCTGTTCACAGTAGGCCAGGTCTTCTCAAAGGTTCCTGTAGCAGGGTGAGACAGACAATATGCAATCTGCACTTGCAAACAATTATACATAATAATCTTGCCTTCATCTTTCTTCTCTCATCCTCTGCTATGTAGTGTATGAACTCTTTTGCCTGGTAGTCATTTGTGCATGTCTCTCCTATCTTCAAGCCTTTCTTCCTGTCTTCCCTGAAATTAATTTTTGTGTAAATGAACCCACTGTTAGCGCCTACAACACAGTACATTTCAGTGATATTTTTTTTCATCTTCTCCAACTCAGACGCTTTTCCCAGCAAGGCTCTCTTCAATATGACCTGTCTTGGCAGTTTTAATCCTTAGGCTCTCCTGATGACTTCGGGCACTCTCATGGTCCTTTAATGCCTCGACTTTAAAATTATTAGTTCCCACCACGAAATTGTTCGTTTTGTTTTTTTCTTTCGCGTACATGCGGCAATCCTGACAAAAAATGACAACATTTTCATGATCAAACACAAGCCATTCACGACCCATCAGCCATTTGGTAGCCATCTTTTCTTCGTTTCTCTGTCCACATCCCCAGGCTCGTTCCTCTTCTCGCCCCCAGAAGTCTGTCCCAACCACCGCTGCATTTAGATTAATCTTAACTTTTCACTTTACTTTATTTTACTTTTTTTTCTTTAGGTTTTACGAAATGTTTAATGAATGGAGTTAATATTTTACAGATTTTTTTATTAAAAAACTACTGAAGAAAATCTATTCAGAACAACTTCATTTTTACAATGGTTTTTATCTTAAATCCTGCGTCCATGATTATGGTAATTAAGTAAATGTTATATAAAAATGAGTTTTAAATAAGAAGAAGCAACTTACACTTGTCTTTAAGCTATCAACAATTAAGTAAGTTGTAAAAGAAATTGTCTTTGATTGTAGAGGAAAAGCTAATTTCATGGAAACTGATGCAAAATTTTTTTGTTGAGTTTTTAGAGTGTACAGTACAAACTCTCCCTGTACGCAGGATAAGCGGTTGACGGTGGATGGATGGATGGACAGTAAATACTCTTTATAAATCAGTAAATACACATGACCACTAGATGGAGACAAATGCCTGTTCTTATCAAACGTTCAGTAACAGCCTCATTTAAAAACAGTTGCCGAGGGGATTTGACTAGTGTCACATTTTAAAATGAAACTGATGCCATTTTGTATTCTGTTTGTATTTTTGGCATCTTCTAACCTTATTATGAGTTATAATGTATGTACTGTAACTGTTGTAATTATACCATAATAAGTCAGGTAATTGTTTATGCTGAATTGTAATTAGTCATTCAAAAGAAAGAACGCTGTGAGAATGAGTTGAGCACTGGGTACAGGATTTCCGTATTTGCTAGGGCTTTTCATCCATTTTTATTCCATTTTATGATTGGTAGAATCAGCATGACACCTTTTGAGACATTACATCTTTTATTACATATAAAAACAGGAAAATGTGGTCAATGTGTTAAAGATTCCTGCTGACAAACACATCAGTCAGACAGATCCGGAACTGAAGTGTGACGCCTGAAGCAGGGACTTCTGTCTGGGGACAGTGAACGGCATAATAGGAACCTGTCACTCTGACTTCCCCTGAATCTTTCCCGGCCTCAAGTCCCTCGGCTACCGAAAGCTGTTTCACTTCCACACAGTCTTCTGCTGAAACACTTGCAACACTGATTCCCCACCCAGCCAGGCTGTGGGGACGGTGGCGGTTCTCTGCAACCTCAGCAGCATGCCAAGAGAATCATTTCGGAGAAAAGAAGTAAAAAAATTTTCTAAAGCATTGGGTTATTTTTTAGGGCAACCCGCTTCTGCTGCAGCAGTAGATAATATCTATAAAGGTCAATAGTTGCATTTTTAAATATTTCTGCTTTCATGTCACTATATCACGTCACATTTTTTACATGCTTGAGATGCACTTTTTGTATGGTTTTGCAGGGGTTATTTCTATGTTGTCATGTAACTCAAAAAAATGGAAACACCAAATTAATCATAAAAATAATAATAAAATTGACAATTTGGGACTCAGCTTGGTTTGAATTAGGGAAATGGGACAGCAGGGTAGCTTATGTTATTTGTTTGCTCATAAAACCTTTTAGTGCTCTGTAGCAAAATTGTCATAGGATAAGTATAGCTAAATAGGGAGAAAACAATCACAATAACATGAATGCAATCCTTCAGAGTGTATTTATCTCACACTTTAAGCCCATGTGACAACAAAACACTTCATACTGTAACACAGCCATCCCTCATCAGATCTCTCATCCGTGAAGAAACAGAAGCAAGGACTTCCTTAGCCTTGAGGTAGAAAAGAGTACTGAAAGTACTAAATTTTTCATGTCTGATCCTAAGCATGATTGGTGTCAAGCGCTTAATTATTCCAGGGACCAAATTTGTTTTGGGTTATCAGTATTCATCTGGTTTGCATAAACAATGTCCATAAGCAAACACAGACTCACTAACAACAGGTTAAGTTGTATCTTACACCATGAACCCTCTATCATATGCCTCTAGGCATAGGATTTTATGTATGATGACTCAGATAGAAGTTCTTATCTCAATTCACCTGATATGTGTGTGTGTGTGTGTGTGTGTGTGTGTGTGTGTGTGTGTGTGTGTTGTATACAACACACACACACATACACACACACACACGAAGAAATACAAAATCTAATGGACAGTATTTGGTTGGTAATAATTCTTAATTGGGGCCTGCCAGAAGGTGAACAAACTACTTGTTTTGTATTTGATGAGCATAATGTGTTTTGACGATGGAGCTAAGCAGCGTACTTGTCACAAATCAAATAAAAGTGAAAGTGCCATAGTTCTCCATGGTATTCAGCTGCCTTGCAGTATATTATTGCTGTTATAAGCATCCATATCTCACAAAGCACACTTCCTGTCAATCAGTCAGGCCTAGTCTGATGAAATATTTCATGATTTTCCATTATTATGTAACGGTAATGTCACAAGAGAGCCTTTGAAAACATACAAAAGTGTTATACTGTAGCCTGATGAAAGGGGGATATTGCTGGCAATCGGGAAAATCTGGTGTTGTGAACGTACTGCAAAATCGTACAAAATATATACGGTATAAAATTTTAAATATGAAAAAGGTGTTTGGATAGTTTACTGACAGTGTTTGTTCCCATAGAAAAAATGAGAATGATTTTTACTTGCAGTACAGAGATAGGCCAAAGATGTGAATAGCCTAGAGCAGCAAACACAAATGAAAATGTTAGGAAATGTAAGGATGCTAAAGAGTATTTCTGTATTCACTTTTAGGAGAGTCATCTATCTGGACATTAGCTCTTTTGCTAAAGCTAATACCAATGAAGTTAACCTTACGCTACCTGAACAACTTGTTTTATTTTAAACAGACTGAAGGAAATAATGATAAAATTGAGCTAGCAAGCTTTGTGTACTTGTTAGCTACATAAAAATAAGGCAACTTTATATATGCAGTGGATACTAAATAACTAATAAGTTAATGAGTATTTAACTAAGAGTTAAATACTCATACTAATGAACTCTCTATGTCCCTTAGGGAAGAAGAAGATAAAAGATTTGCAACATCCAAAGCAGCTTTCACCATGGCTGAAAAACACATACTTTATTTTAAAGTAGGAATCCTAAATAGTAGACATTGTATAATTCACTGGACAAGTTATAACAATGAACCCAGTGGACACTGAATAAGCCTACAGTCAGCTGTTGATGTTGCATTATTACTGGAACTGAAAATGAGAAACCCTAAAAAGTCTTAAAATATTGTGAATAAGCTGCAAAATAGATATCATCTTGTACAGCAGGTATGTCTCCACCTGAAATTAAATGTAATGTGAAACGATCAACGTGTAATTCAGAGGAACACGAAAGACTTACAAAGTCTACAACATGATCAGTACGTGTGTGGCTAAAAATAACTCTAGTCACACCCTAATGCGGAGGTGGTAGCATCCTGATAAAATACATGCATACATGTGAACTGTACCTTCAACTGGCTCAAGCAAACACTTTTACAAGCAATGTATTTTTCTAATAATTATATGATTGAAGAAAATGGCTAATTAGTGAATTATCATTCAATCAAATACATCATAAAAGACCATTTGTTAATTTACACAGAGACTGACAACATGATCAAAAATATTATTATATATTATTTCATTATTTACATAAAACGTGGATCTCCTCCTGCTTTTTTAAGCATTCGTACTTTAAGTAACCCCCTAACACACTTTTACAAGACACTTTTATATGACAGCCTTTTGTTTTTATAACTTATTGTGTTTTATTATATATATTTTACTACCTAAATTAAACTATTTGGTCTTATGAGTATATGTGGCAGTCACGTTCACAGATGTAGGTAGTATAATGAACTAATGTCATGTTCTACAGATGTCTGTTTGGGTTCTATTCAATAAAGTGGGAAAAAAGTTGAATAAAATGTTTTTTTAAAAACTTCCTTACATTTTACCGGTGTAAACAAATGCACACTAGCTTTGTAATCAGTTGCCTTTTAATTTGCTCTGCAAGAAAAATCCTCCCTAATGTGAAAAGAATGTGTTAAGAGGTTCAGTTAACATCTGTTCATCAACTTGAGCATATCAGGTATCTTTATTTTTTGAAACCAGTGTGTCCATGTACAGTTTTATCAACTTTGTTACCACTGAGATAACTTCTTTAGTTTTGTTTTTTTCATGATGTCACCACACAACAATGTCTGGTCTATTTTATCAAATGCACTGGACTAGACCAAATCTGGTAAATACGGTAAATGCATTTCTTCCATACCATCTGAAATAAACTGAAAGTGGGATGGAAAATTACAATTTTGAATAAAAAACGTAGTGGACTAAAAAAGATTAGTTTTTTTCTAATTCATATCATACAGAGTCAATAGAGTCTTTTTTTCATGATATATTTATTGAATTACTTGACTGCTATCTTAAAGCCACAATGTTGACTTTATTGCAGTTTTAAGTTCCAATATAAGTTCCAATTGAACCATAACCATTTAAATGCTGTCATTCACAACATCATGCCAAGTTCACCAGAGTGTCATGTGATAAAATATGTGATACGTGTGCTCTCAGTGATCTGCTTGCAATGGTAATCATCAACTATTTGCCATTACTATGCCAACCACCATAGAAGAGGAAATCCACCCACAGTGTGATGAGAGATGATGACTCAGCCGTTCATCTTTGATTCAAGTGTCAGTTTATCCACGGTATTCTGAAGATGTGGAGCCATAATAATTTAGTCGGTGTGGATCACTGTGTCATAACTCTCATTCATTTCTTTTTTGATATTCTTAGTTAAAGATCATGTTTTACTGTCACATTCATAGAAACCACCAGGAATCCAACCAATTGTTTCCATTCAAATGGGCCCATATCTAGACACTACTACAAATAAATTGGCAACACCAGGAAGCACCAGACCTCAACAATAGTGGTCCTCACCTTAGGGTCATGTGCTCCCAAGTGGTCACAAGATGATTATCAATCTGTAGTAAAGGGTGACGAGTATGCATGGCTAGGCTATTTACTGTAAGGTCACAAGCCAAAAAGGCTGGTAATCAGACTACTAAAGTAAATTGATAAAATTATTTGTACAGTCTAAAATTAGAGTAAATATATGAAGCAAGCAACAAACTGGGTACACTTTATACAACACAATATGAATCAACAGATTTGGATCACTGAAATAAGCGGGTTGACCGCCTCTGCTCTCCTTTCCTGCTTCCATTTGCATGTCATTTTCATTGAGAAACAACATCAAGTAGTCAATCTACAGTAACAAAGAGGCCACATGATGGAAACATTTTTGCCAAAGACCAGAATATTTCATAAATCAGGTTATTGGCCACTTAACAATACATAATAATAATAATAGCACAACCTTAATAAGATCATAAATAATGTAAAAAGTGCAGTTTAACAGTGTCACAGTTATGTGTGAAAATCTGCATACCTCCTTGTGAACACATTAAAAAAGGAATAACACAATAGGGTAAGTGAGAAAATATATTTGGTTTGTTTTTTTGGATGTGTGTCTGGCAAAGACAAAAGGTAGAAAGAATGGAAAATCAACTCCAACATGTTTAATTTGTTCATTAAAGCCAAAGAGAAAATCAATTCATATGAAGTGAGAGACATGGCAAGTAGCATCATCCTTGAAATGAGCAGAAGTATCAAGGTATGTGGGAAATGTGCCTCTTAATCTTTAGAATCACAGAAGGTATAAGCCAAACCACATTCTCAGTTTGGAAACTGACTATTCTAAGTCCCATCAGTTACTGTTGCTGCACCTGTCAAGCTTTCGGTTCTCACATTACACATACAGCGTTTATAATGTTAACGTGGCAGATTCACAATTCAAATTCTTTATAATTTGTGAAACAATACGTCCTTCATTTCAGACAGAGATAGACAAAAACAAGCATCTTATTCTAGATAGCAACCATCGATTTTGTCAGCTGAAAAGATAACTGTAGCTAGCAGATTCTTATTAGCTGTAGCTAGGTAAGCTGATAAAGAGAGTGAAATTGAACAGAGTGAAGGAAGTGGTCTTTAAGTCTCTCGCCTGAGTGATGTCCAGGACCCTCTGTCCACCTGGAAACGTGCAAGTGTGTCCAGAGTATAACTGGATCAAAGTGGCCTGTGGACAGACATGTCCTGGTTTCTCTGTAGTGTCTGAGGGTTTTTGGAGTTTCAGTGGACCCAAAGATTGCTATGGACCTGAGTACAGACTAGCTAGAGAGAGAAGATTAAAGCTGATGATACACAGAGCAACTTTTAGAGCAATTGTGTAGGGCAACGTTGTCGTCAATGGTAATGAGTAAAGATTACTACCGTAATCCCCTTCCCCCACCACTCCGCCACCCGCCCCGCACCGCCGTTCAAAACATAGTCGGACTTGCCGCTGCCAAGATTGCCCAGCAACATTGCTCAAAAAGTTGCCCCGTGTATCATCAGCTTAAGTGTACTTCTCTGTTTATTCTCTTTTCAAAATAATTGTAACTCAATTATTTGCTCAACACCTCAGTCTGTTTTTTTACCCTGATTGTACACTGCACTGTAACTTTTATTATATTTTAATGTGTATTTTTTCAATTTCCCTATGTTGCTTTTAAACTTTTTTATATATCCCTGGTGCTTTTATGTTTTATGTAAAATACTTTGAATTGCCTTGCCTAAGCTAATGTTGGTTTAAAATGTAGTCTCCGGCTAGGTTGTGTTTTGTAATGTTTGGCTGGGGTTACTAGAGTATAAACTGTAAACTAAACAGCGATGGGGAATTACTACACAATGGATGTGCTATTGAAAACTGTAAATTGTAGTCCCACTGAATGTAGCTAATTAGTTAATCATAAGCTCCCTGGCCTTAGAATTAACACCCGGTTACTAGTTAGCCAGACATGCTAACATTAGTAGCATATGTTAATTCATTCTTTCTAATTTTCTAGATGTTTAACATTGCTATTTCACAAGCTCCACGGGCTGATGACACTGTAAACGCTGAATTACCCAAAGTATTTTTGCATATTCTGAACTTTCTCATGTCCCTGGTGAAAGTACTGTTCAACCAAGCATGCAATATTAAGGGTGTTGCCCACTGAGAAGTTAACTCCCTAACCTCGCACGTGCATCTACTGCAGCTCTGGTAGTTCTTGAGCAGAAAGTTTGAAATAAACACTCTTAAGCATTCTTTTAACCACAACCAAACCACTTTACACAATGGTGAGACCCCTGAGGGATCCTGAAACACCACAAACACCCACATTAACACCCCCGCCCACAGACACACAAGCTCTGGCTTTGTATGTTTTCCATTGCTCTTTCAATCTGTGTCACAGGGCATCGGACAAGAGTAAATATGTCATGCTAATTTACATAATTAAGGTTGAGAGAAAGAGTGTGCACATCTGAGTGTATTAATGCATATGAGCGTCATCCATGTATGACATTAGAGATGGAGGACATTCTCACAGGAGTTGTTCTGAGAAGTGTCTGGGTCACTTGATTTCGGTGCATACAGAAACTTTCCAGCTAACTTCCTGTCTCCTTTAATGAACATTTTCTGGCCTTATAGATTTTAAGATTGTTGTTCATGAGTTCATGATGAGTTCATGAGTTCATGGTGACACAGCAAATGTTGTTCAAAACTTAAGCTGTCTTTCTGATCATAAGAGCAGGATAGCACTCAAAATGTTAAAGCACTTTATTCGATCCCTGTTCCACAACAGTTCCTCTACTGTGGTTCGCTATAATTCAATATGAGTGTGTTCGCACCTGAGGGTTACACATGTGTGTGTGTGTTTGTGCATGTGTGTGTAACAAAAAAATTCCCCTCTCACCCCTTGCGGGGTGGTATGTGTCATCCTCAAACTCAGGTCCTCTACCAGAGACCTGGGAGTTTCAGGGTCTTAGCTGTTTCTAGGACTGCACTCTTCTGGACAGAGACCTCTGATGTTTTACCTGGAATCTGCTGTAGCTACTCTCCCAGTTTGGGGGTCATAACCCCCAGTGCTCCGATTACTACTGGCACTACCGTTGCTTTTACTCTCCACATCTTTTCTAGCTCCTCCTTCAGCCCTATTTTTTGAGCTTCTCGTGTTCCTTCTTCTTGATGTTGCTGTCGCTGGGGATCGCCACATCTATCACTACTGCCTTTTTCTGCTGTTTGTCGATCAACACGATGTCTGGTTGGTTATCCATCACCGGTATGTCAGTCAGGATCTTGAAGTCCCACAGGATCTTAGCTTGGTCATTCTCAACTACCTTAGGAGGTGTCTTCCATTTTGACCTTGGGACTTCCAGTCCATACTCATGGCAGATGTTACAGTACACTATGCCAGCTACCTGGTTATGGCGTTCCATGTACAATGTTCCTGCCTACATCTTACACCCTGCTTTTATGTACTGTACTGTCTCAGGGGCATCCTTGCACAGTCTGCACCTGGGGTCCTGCCTGGTGTGGTAGACCCCAGCTTCTATCGATCGTGTACTGAGTGCCTGTGCTTGTTCCGCCATGATTAGTACTTCTGTTCTGTCATTTAGTCCAGACTTTTCTAGCCACTGGAAAGATTTCTTGATATCAACCCCTTCTTCTATCTGTCAGTGGAACATGCTGTGGAGCGGCTTGTCTCTCCATGAAGGTTCTTCCTCCACCTTTTCCTCACCCTCGGGTTTCTGCTACCTGAAGTACCTTTGGTGGCCATCTTCCTGATGTACTCGTGAATCTTGTTGTTTTTACACTCACAAGCCTCCCTTGCTCTGCTTAGTGTATAGTCTCAAGGTGCTGGATTTGGAGTGAAACCCTCCATGCATCTGCCAGTCATCAGATACCATTGGGGTATGCATTAATGGCTTGGATCTTGTTCTTCCTGTTCAGCTGACTTTTCAGGACCTGCCTTACTCTTTGTAGGTATTTGGCTGTGGCCGACTTCCTTGCTGCCTCCTCATGGTTTCTGTTGACCCCAAGGTATTTGTAGCTGTCCTGAACATCTGCACCGTTGCCTCGGATCTAATAATTTTCACTCTTTTTGATACCCCCCAACCACACTTGTCCAGTCTGAACGACATTCCAATGTCGTTGCTGCAGATCCTGTTATTGTGAGGTCTACTCACAATAAAAGGATCAGTCGATGTCTCGCTCATTCCTGGCATACAATTTGATGTCATCCAGAGAAAGTGACTGATGGTTGTTCCAATTCAGAACCAGTATCATCGTGATGATCTGGCTGAGGGGAGTTCAGGCCTATGCAGAACAGCAGCGGGGATAGTGCATCACCTTGGTATTTGTTTCACTTGACAGTGACTTGTGCAATTGAGAGAGAGAGAGAGAGAGTATTGTATTTTATTTTCATGAGATTGTTTTTGACATCACTAATAAAAACAGAAAGCATTTTTTGTCTTTCCTTTTTATATTCTTCATTGTTTGTATTTGCATTGTTAAAGATTTTTATTTTATTTACTAAATTGTTTAATAGTTAATTTTATGGTAACCGTATTGCAAAAGTGAGATAAATCTTTTGAAGTATTTCAGTAAATTAAATATCTAAAGAATACGGGTACCTACCACACTGATGCAAAATCTGCATCCCTGCCTAATACAACCTGAGATATTAAAGGTATAGTTATCTTGGTAGATATGGTATAGCTAAACATTTTGATCGTTAACACATTTCTTTTGTACTTTCACAGTTTTCTACTCCATTTAAAGTCTCTACACACTCCATGTACATTTTACAATTATCAGAGATGGGGACTCGAGATTAAGACTTGGACTTGAGTCCGACTTAAATCAGACTTGCTTGGGACTCGTTCTCAAAAGACTTCAGACTTGCCTCAGACTCGAGGTGCGGGACTCGTGAACAATGTTTATATTTAGGAAACGTCTGATGAGTGTGCTGTTATTCTCCTTCCTGCGTTACCTGTAACCTACCTACCTAACACGTACTATGGATCTGCTGCGCGCGGTCACACGTATGAGAGGACAACAAACATCAGCAGCTGCTGGAGGCATTCATCATAAACTTTGGCTTTAAAACTTCATACAACAAAGAAGAACTGAACGCAAAATAGGTTAGTAACCTGAGGTTAGTAAACATGTTTAGCTCAGCACTGTGTTAAAGATGAACTAGCTTGCCAAACTAGTGGTGGTCGATTAATGTAATCATTTATGTCCCGCTGACTGCCATCAGCGTTAATTATTAATGGAGGCTGCAAACAGGCTACAGGTTTATTGTTGATCATGGAATGTTACAGTTTTATTTAGTTAATGTTACAGTTTTATTTATTTAACGATACACTGGTTTGAGAGTCTGGGGAATGTGTTGACTTACAGTAGTTTAAGCTGTCATTCATTGCATTGCACATTACATGGTTGTGCTCTGTGAAAAACAGGTTATAGGTTTATTGTTGATCATGTAACGTTACAGTTTTATTTAGTT
Source organism: Micropterus dolomieu (assembly GCF_021292245.1). Classification (NCBI taxonomy): domain Eukaryota; kingdom Metazoa; phylum Chordata; class Actinopteri; order Centrarchiformes; family Centrarchidae; genus Micropterus; species Micropterus dolomieu. The sequence continues at coordinate 4,273,980 of NC_060154.1, forward strand.
AACGTTACACTGGGTTTGAGAACCTGCTGTTGGTGTTGACAATGGGATAGGATTTGTCTGACAATTACAGACAAATCCTATTCCATTGGAATTTTAAAGCTGTGAGTCAGTGACAACAGCAACTGAGCCTAAGCAGCAAACAGCTGTATGCTTATCCAATTGGCATTTAGATACCTGTACCAGCAGGCCCTGGGCGTCATAAGTATTCCACCTTTCCATTCAGCTTTAGGGCAAGTTCAGGAAAGAACGGTACTGTTTACAGTCACAGCAACGGAGTATTGTCCTCCTTTGAGGACATTAACAGGGATGTTAAAATGCCCAAACTTTTGTTTTCAAAGCTTCGGTTCTATGAAATTAAGGATCTGATGCAAAATGTGAAGCGGCCCAGAAGGTAAGCCAGACAAACTAAAGATATTGAGTAATGATTTGAGTCAACAGTCTTACTTTTTTTACACTGTTAATGTGAAACTTTACATTAACTAGCACAAACTTTAACTTCATTTGCTTTTTCAGAATTGATATTGTTCTTAATCGAAAGAGGCATGAGATGAACATCCAGCGCCTCATGGCACAAAAAATAAATGATGAGACACATTCTTCAAAACTCAGGTAGTGAATGTTGCACTATTATTGATGTCTCAGTCTTCGGGCTTTTCATTAGAGTCAAAATTAATACTCAAATCTCTCTTTATTACAGTTGGCACACTGACAATAAACTCCACCCGACCCTGGAAAAATTGCTACGGGATAAAAGTAAGAAATATTACAACAATGTAGGGCTCCTTTTCAGATAAAATACACTTAACAAATGTTGATGTCTGTTGGAAATCATATTTTAAAATTTGTTTCTGCAGTAAATTTAACCTTGTGATTCTTCTAATAAGATTTAAAGAATCTTAAAATAAGTACTTTTAAATCTTTCCCTCTCTACAGAATATTTAGTAGCATTCCGCACGTTCCTGCAGTCTGAGTTCAGTGAAGAAAACATTGAGTTCTGGCTTGCATGCGAAGACTTTAAGTTGAACACCTCGCCGGATAACCTTCGCTGGAAAGCAAAGGAGATCTACCAGGAGTTCATCCAGCCTACAGCCTGTAGAGAGGTCAGTTTGTCAGTGATACCAGGGTACATGGAAGAAGACAAAGATGGACGGATAAAATGATATTACAGAACAGGGGAAATTATATTACATCAGAACAAGATATGGCCAAGCATATCAGCAAGAAGAATGTGTAAAAGATTCACAAAAACAGAATGAAGCAATATGGATGACAACTACATGTCACAACTTCCACTTTTTCTAGAGCTGTATCCTGTATATTTGTCAGTGTTGTTGCACTGAGGTGAAGAGGTTCAATAGCACTGTATCAAATTTCAATCCAGCGGTGAACAATTTTAGGTACCTACCTATTTTAGGTCATAACTAACTAAATATTTAAAAGCTTAAACATAACACAGTCTTGTGTTTTGCAGGTATCTTATGCTAAATATTTGCAATTCAGCTAAATGGCTACCTTCATATTTTGTACACTATTCTATGCTAATTTAAAAAAGTGAAGTACTTTGCCAACTCAGAAAACAGAACTGGCAAAATGGAACTGACTCTATGAGTCTGAGCTGTAACACACACACACACAAACACCCAGCTAGCTGCTATTTTAGGCTAGTACACATGGATTATATCACATGATTAAAGGAAAAATGTGCTGTATCCAGTCAACAAAGCATTTTAGAAAAGAATTTCCAGTTGACACTTTGTCGTGTGTTTTCCATACATTAGTGTATGTGTATGACATCTGTGACTTGTGTTTAGCATAAAAAATCTAAAAACATATGTAGATCAGGGCATGTAGTATAGTACCTTTTTATACTGCGATTTAAGTTTGTTTTCTTTGGTGTTTATTACAATGGAAAAGTTTATTTTTAATTTAGTTTGTTTTCTACTAGTTACAAGGAGGCCTAACTTTGCCAACAAAATATTTTTTAGACAGGTTTGTTAATTTGTTTGTTAGATTTGAGACTGAACAGTCAACACAAAATCCAGTTTCAGTTCTTGTCACATTAGAAACAGTATGAAGGTCTTCGTGAGATGAGGTTGATCCAGAAGCGGCTAGTAAATTAAACTTGAGTTAAGATATGCTTTTATAGAAAAGGAATAGCTTAATGTAAGCATTATTATCAGAGGCCAAAATCTGTCTTCTTACAGCCATGAACACTTATGTTTTGAGGGTCATGTTTTGGAAAAGTAAGAGACACATTTCCAACCATCTTATTACTTGGTACACAAATCACCAATCAAACTAAAACAATTGTTTTAAAACTAATTGTAATAATTATTTTATAATAATTTATTTGGTGTAAATGGCACTGTATTTAGCATAATTTACTGTGTGATTTTTTTTGTTCCTTCTCTAGATTAATGTTGACCACTATATTAGAGAGAAGATCAAGACGTCTTTGGAGAAGCCGAGTCTCTCATGCTTCGATGAGGCCCAGAAACATGTTTACCTGCTGATGGAAAGAGACTCTTGCCCCCGATTTCTGCAATCAGATGCCTACCTGAGTCTGAAGCACAAATCCAGGACTCTTTGGTACATTTAGCTGAGAAACAAGGCCACTGTTGTCAACGCTGCTTTTTAATTCTCTCTTTTTGTCTTTTTTTTTCCTATTTAGCTGAATTGAAAAGTTATTTCACAAATTCACACTGTATGAGAGGTGAGAGGTGAAGACAACGTATTGATGAAATGTGGTGGAAAATAATAAAGCAGGACAAACACCATGAAAGAAAAGTAATGTGAGTGGGAAAAAAAGAATGTACGTAGGGGAGAAAAAATTGATAGGTTCTGATATACAGAACTTTAGAGATTTGATTGAAATACTGTATGTGTCAAGTGAAAGTCTTAGTAAGTTAAGGTGCAGTGTGCAGTATAATAGATGATGAGGGCATATGAAAAGGGCAATGAGTTTTGACTTGTTGTTATTGTTGTTAAAGTTATGACTTTTGATATGAAATGGCACTATATAAATAAAAGTGAACTGAATGGAAGCAGTAGTTTGACAAAATCTTGACTTCTTGACCAACTTTTCACTACACATTTCAGTTGATGATTGTGGTAGTTTGCACTTGTCTATGGGCATTGGGGGTATCTATTTTTTCATATACTTCTCCTGAAATTTTAGCAGGGTAAACGGTATTTGTGTAAATAAAAAAACTAAAAGCTGAGTTT
>NC_060154.1:4277304-4330058 GCF_021292245.1 Micropterus dolomieu
AATCGAAAGAGGCATGAGATGAACATCCAGCGCCTCATGGCACAAAAAATAAATGATGAGACACATTCTTCAAAACTCAGGTAGTGAATGTTGCACTATTATTGATGTCTCAGTCTTCGGGCTTTTCATTAGAGTCAAAATTAATACTCAAATCTCTCTTTATTACAGTTGGCACACTGACAATAAACTCCACCCGACCCTGGAAAAATTGCTACGGGATAAAAGTAAGAAATATTACAACAATGTAGGGCTCCTTTTCAGATAAAATACACTTAACAAATGTTGATGTCTGTTGGAAATCATATTTTAAAATTTGTTTCTGCAGTAAATTTAACCTTGTGATTCTTCTAATAAGATTTAAAGAATCTTAAAATAAGTACTTTTAAATCTTTCCCTCTCTACAGAATATTTAGTAGCATTCCGCACGTTCCTGCAGTCTGAGTTCAGTGAAGAAAACATTGAGTTCTGGCTTGCATGCGAAGACTTTAAGTTGAACACCTCGCCGGATAACCTTCGCTGGAAAGCAAAGGAGATCTACCAGGAGTTCATCCAGCCTACAGCCTGTAGAGAGGTCAGTTTGTCAGTGATACCAGGGTACATGGAAGAAGACAAAGATGGACGGATAAAATGATATTACAGAACAGGGGAAATTATATTACATCAGAACAAGATATGGCCAAGCATATCAGCAAGAAGAATGTGTAAAAGATTCACAAAAACAGAATGAAGCAATATGGATGACAACTACATGTCACAACTTCCACTTTTTCTAGAGCTGTATCCTGTATATTTGTCAGTGTTGTTGCACTGAGGTGAAGAGGTTCAATAGCACTGTATCAAATTTCAATCCAGCGGTGAACAATTTTAGGTACCTACCTATTTTAGGTCATAACTAACTAAATATTTAAAAGCTTAAACATAACACAGTCTTGTGTTTTGCAGGTATCTTATGCTAAATATTTGCAATTCAGCTAAATGGCTACCTTCATATTTTGTACACTATTCTATGCTAATTTAAAAAAGTGAAGTACTTTGCCAACTCAGAAAACAGAACTGGCAAAATGGAACTGACTCTATGAGTCTGAGCTGTAACACACACACACACAAACACCCAGCTAGCTGCTATTTTAGGCTAGTACACATGGATTATATCACATGATTAAAGGAAAAATGTGCTGTATCCAGTCAACAAAGCATTTTAGAAAAGAATTTCCAGTTGACACTTTGTCGTGTGTTTTCCATACATTAGTGTATGTGTATGACATCTGTGACTTGTGTTTAGCATAAAAAATCTAAAAACATATGTAGATCAGGGCATGTAGTATAGTACCTTTTTATACTGCGATTTAAGTTTGTTTTCTTTGGTGTTTATTACAATGGAAAAGTTTATTTTTAATTTAGTTTGTTTTCTACTAGTTACAAGGAGGCCTAACTTTGCCAACAAAATATTTTTTAGACAGGTTTGTTAATTTGTTTGTTAGATTTGAGACTGAACAGTCAACACAAAATCCAGTTTCAGTTCTTGTCACATTAGAAACAGTATGAAGGTCTTCGTGAGATGAGGTTGATCCAGAAGCGGCTAGTAAATTAAACTTGAGTTAAGATATGCTTTTATAGAAAAGGAATAGCTTAATGTAAGCATTATTATCAGAGGCCAAAATCTGTCTTCTTACAGCCATGAACACTTATGTTTTGAGGGTCATGTTTTGGAAAAGTAAGAGACACATTTCCAACCATCTTATTACTTGGTACACAAATCACCAATCAAACTAAAACAATTGTTTTAAAACTAATTGTAATAATTATTTTATAATAATTTATTTGGTGTAAATGGCACTGTATTTAGCATAATTTACTGTGTGATTTTTTTTGTTCCTTCTCTAGATTAATGTTGACCACTATATTAGAGAGAAGATCAAGACGTCTTTGGAGAAGCCGAGTCTCTCATGCTTCGATGAGGCCCAGAAACATGTTTACCTGCTGATGGAAAGAGACTCTTGCCCCCGATTTCTGCAATCAGATGCCTACCTGAGTCTGAAGCACAAATCCAGGACTCTTTGGTACATTTAGCTGAGAAACAAGGCCACTGTTGTCAACGCTGCTTTTTAATTCTCTCTTTTTGTCTTTTTTTTTCCTATTTAGCTGAATTGAAAAGTTATTTCACAAATTCACACTGTATGAGAGGTGAGAGGTGAAGACAACGTATTGATGAAATGTGGTGGAAAATAATAAAGCAGGACAAACACCATGAAAGAAAAGTAATGTGAGTGGGAAAAAAAGAATGTACGTAGGGGAGAAAAAATTGATAGGTTCTGATATACAGAACTTTAGAGATTTGATTGAAATACTGTATGTGTCAAGTGAAAGTCTTAGTAAGTTAAGGTGCAGTGTGCAGTATAATAGATGATGAGGGCATATGAAAAGGGCAATGAGTTTTGACTTGTTGTTATTGTTGTTAAAGTTATGACTTTTGATATGAAATGGCACTATATAAATAAAAGTGAACTGAATGGAAGCAGTAGTTTGACAAAATCTTGACTTCTTGACCAACTTTTCACTACACATTTCAGTTGATGATTGTGGTAGTTTGCACTTGTCTATGGGCATTGGGGGTATCTATTTTTTCATATACTTCTCCTGAAATTTTAGCAGGGTAAACGGTATTTGTGTAAATAAAAAAACTAAAAGCTGAGTTTCTGGTGATAGAAGTCAATGTAGCAAGTTATGACGTTGTCCAACCTACAATGCTGTGTGTCTAATATGTAATGAGCTTACTTTGAGAAGTCTTGTGGGTTTTAAATACATTACGGCCCATAGAATAATCATTAGATTGGAAATAAGTGCCCTTCTACCATAGATTCTTGCTTGAGGTTTAGGTGTAAAGTTGGCTGAGTGGATATGGCACAAGTCCAATAATGCAGCTCAGGCGTTTCTAAGACTATAACTGAGACAAATCAATACTTGTAAAAAAAAATAATAAATAAATAGAAAAATAACTAAATGCTAAACTGTGAAAACTAAGAGATAACTCAGCTCTGGAGCAGACAATGTCCCTTTAACACTGGGGCTCTCTCTTTGCTGGCTTGTCTCTGTTACAATATATGACCACAACTGCCTTTCAGGAACTCCAGCCTTCTCCTTTATACCAGCTGGGTCCTACTAAGACATTCATTAGTGTCTGCTAATCAGTTATTTCGCCAGAGATTAACACTGTTACAATTAAATTACCGAGCATACTAAAACACATTTCAGACAAGTACTTATTGAACAGGCAATTTAAAATAGCATTGCTTATTCACAACCCATCCAACACCCCTCCAACACTACCATACTTAGTGCCTTCCCCCAGGAACCCCTTTTTATAAGCCAATGGCACACTCCTGTGTGGTATTGTCAGTTCCGGGTCTAAATAGAGGAGCACAAGTGCAGCAGAGGAGAAACAGGTGACAAACAGGTGGTTTTGTTGCTAATGCATCCCTTTAAGCCTTAATATAATTTAAACGGGTGAGTTATATCAACATTTATCCCCTGTACAGTTGTCATGAAGGGGGAAATTAGCTATAGAGACCAAAACCATTTTGTACCAGGCTATAAACATGTTTATTTCTGCTGTAAAGATGGGCATTTTATCATGGGGGTCTATCGGGATCGGCTCTCTATTGGAGCCAGCTTTAAGTGGCCATTTGATGAACTGCAGTTTTTGCCACTTCCATGCTGGCGTAATTTTTTAGCCCCAAAGGTAAAAGGTCTAAATGCCGTGGTATACCATAATAACTTGATACCACCCAAGCCTTGAACCATTTTTAATTCTGTTTCCATATTGTCAGACAACGGTTTATATTTATCTGACTGACTATCAAACTGAAGGCTTGGAGATGGACATGAGTCAAAAAAGAAAAAAGAGAACTTTCCACAGCTCACCCAGCAAGGAGATTCTGTTTTTGGTCACATGTCTGATATATCCTCTAATTAGGTGCAGAGATGACTCCACACACCAGCAAGACGGTTTACCAAACTGGAAAAAAGTAACCCCTGGGTAACCCTTGATCCCACTCCATTCTGTAAATGGCCTTATTCCTAAAAAGTGTGCCTTAAAAAGGAGTACTGAGGCAGCTAATAATAACTCAGGGGCTTAAACGACAACACTGGAGTCATCAGACAACCTGATGCGTAACAGATCAGCCTGAATGTGCTGCCTTGTTAGGGGAATAATCTCATCACCCACAGACAATGACGGCAGAGATACACAAGCGCTTTACTTGGAGAAATAAGATAAAGAAAGAGTTGTACTTTTGAAATGGAAATGTACGTTATGAACTTTGACACAGGAGACTGGGGTTTGCATCCTTAATCTTCCATGTGGTTCGATTTAGGCAACAGAAGGACTGATGGCTTTTTCCATATATTTCAAAGACACCTTCTTTCCTAACAATAAACAAGTGCTTTAAGTGCCTGAATATGAATTTGAAAAAATTTAATAACACATGCAGATACTGTAATGCAAGAGTGGTTATTGTAGGATAAACAAAAATATGTTGTCTCTGGATGTTTTACTGATAAATTCAGCAGCAACATTTTGTGACTTGGCAGGTGAGTTTCTAAACAAAATTCTCATTTCCTCATTATGTTTATAAAAAAAGTAGTCCGGGGTATTAACATTATTTTAAAAATGTATTTGCTGTTGCAAATTAGTATTACATAAATTCACTTTTGGGGCTGCTGGCTGAAACTATTTGCAAATTTCACAATAAACAGCTTGGTGAGCATTTATTATGCAGAGTGCAACAGTTATTTCAATGTCAAACGTCAGTAACTCTGAGTACACTGGGATGTCAGGGGTTGTTCCTGATAAATGACAATGGTCTCACATCTCCTGCTTCACATGGCGCACTATACTTCACACACAATCTGTCGCTGTTTTCTCACAGGCCATCACAGTTACCATGGCAGCGAAAAGGAAGTGAGTACTGTCAATGGCACGTTGTTAGTCAAGACAGTCACACTTGGGGAAACTTCACTATCAGATCTGGATGCTACAGGTTAGTGCATTGCACGGTACTTTCTATAAAGCTGTGTTTCCCCGTACAGTAACTGTAGACATAATAAAATATAAAAAAGACAGCTTTCAGTTCACAGTGTTTGGTGATTCTTCGTAACGCCTCAGTACTCATAACCGTGTTTGGGCAAAGAGGGAGAGCAGCTTCAGTGAAGACAAGCCAAAGGGCAGATTGTAACAGGCATCAGGCCTGGGGCATCAGATGGGGATCAGAAATGACTGGCAATAGGCAAAAAGTCAGTCAGGTTTATGATAACAGGTTACCTTCTGAATGCTCTTCCTTCTTTTTCCTTCAGGTTTTCTGCCAGAATCTGCTGCCTCTTTCTAAACCTACTATAACTTGTATTGGTAGCACAGCATCATTACATTTACACTGATTAGTTTGTCAAGACAGGTAGCTCTCTAAGTATATGAAAGAGCTATGTTTAAATAAGTTATTTAATCTTACTACAATTAAACTAAAAAGATTAAGATAAAGAGATCTTGTTGGATTTCTATGAGCATTGACCTAGTAACTAACTGACTGACACATACACATAGTGTTACATTTGCATTGGACCTGCACACCTCTTTACTTTATACAATACCATGGTCAAGAATGAGCAGAATAATGCATCTCAAAGTAAAAATTGTAGAAACACATCTGACCAAGGTCAAGCCAAGGCAGATGGTGCAATTCTGTCCTGTCACACTTTTAGCCAAAGCTTAGAGTGGAGCCAGGAGAAGCAGCTTCATTTGCATGGATTTAAATTATTTCCTTCTAAACTTTCCATAGCCGCTTTATACATTAACATAACATACATATAAATACACTATCAAGATTTCTTGGCGACAACATTGACATTTTGCGACTAGAGCAAGCACATCTCCCATAATTGCTTCTGTACTAAGATGGCTTATTTTGTGGGTGCCATGTTGTCTCAGTAGGCAGGTAGTGGGTGTTTCTGACCCTTTTTGCTTATCATTTCTTAAAATGACAATCGGAAAAACACACCCACAGGAATTAGCTAGGTGTGCGGAGGTGTGAACATATCTGGGTTTGAACTTCCTTCTCAATCTTTTGTTTTATTTCTTCACACATCTACTTCCATCACATTACATGTGTAAAATCGAGGACAACACCATGAATGTCTTCGAACGGAGATTTTCCGTAAGTGTGTGCCAACTTATTAAACAATGATCACATCTCTTCACTCTGCAGGCTTTTTACGCTGGAGTGTGGCCATTCAGAACTGCTATAAATACTTTTTACCTTTAGGCGTGGCTGGATGACACTTCATGCATACTACTTAGGTGCAAGCGTGCCCCCACCTTTAATATAAAATAAGAGTTTTGGATTGGATGTTGAAGCCTATAAATTCCCACAGCTCATTCTTCAGTTCCAGTCATCTACAGCAGCTTCTACTCCAGCGCCAAACAAAATATGTCATGGAGGAGCACTAATTTGGAGCAAACATATAATGTCAAAGGTCAGACCTACTAATGCTAATTTCAGCTAATGCTAGTCACTCGCCAAGAAACTGTCCAGTTCACTACAAGTTCTCACACCAAAACTCAATTTCTGGCCAAGCCTGGATATTACTCTTCACCCCTGTCTGCTCCCAGTCCCTTGAACAACTAACAGGCTCAAATGTAAAAGGCTGTGGTCTGTCAAATATGTATGAGTCAGTGTTGACATCGGAATTGGGATCCATGTTTATTATTGTAGTAGTTGACCTTGCCTGTCATGTCTCTTTCATGATTTAAAAACACTTTCTTCAATTTCAGGTAAATTAGCTTTGCAGAAATGAGTCTCTGATGATGTCATGTAATTGTGACACAGATCTTTCTTTTCCTACATTTTCTAACAGATCACCTCACTAGTGTTAAATCTAAAAACATTATTCCCAAAGGAAGCCTTTCAATACTTGAGATGATATTTGTCATTCAAATAAAAATACAACACACCAACTTGCTACCCTCAATATAAGGTCTACAGTTTGGCCATGCAGGAAGTGTTCATGATATTACGTTATGAATTTTTTTCTAACTTCCTGTCCCCTTGAGTCTCTGTTGCAATCAATTTGCTGTTTCCTCTTTCTTTCGTATGACTATAGCATTTGCGCCACATTTTTGAATTTCCCTTTGCGGGATCAATAAATGTTGAAGTAAGATGTTTTCTCACAAAGACAGAAATCCAAAGAGGCACGAAACAAAAGAACAATGCTTCGATTTGTCTTCGCTTTTCCAAAATACCAAAACACACAACCTGTGAAGGTCATAATTTGCCTATCACAGTCACTGTTATTGTAATTTGCATATGTGCTGCCACTGAAAGTAATATGAACACAGCATGCTTTCAGCCACAGAGACTGTTTAGCTCGTCTAGTTAGGAGGAGGGAAGGATCTGTAACAGCAGAAGGAAAAGAAAGAAAGCAGAAAGTCATAATAGGGAGTAATGCATCAAGAAGAGGGAGGCATACATGCAGTACAGTGTGAGTATGTGTTGTTTCTAACAGTGAGGTAGGAGGAGAGGAGGAACGGGAGAAGGAGGAGGAAGGGGTGCTTCCTCTTCAGTCTGGGCTGAGCTGCTGATGTATTCCAGCAGCCCCAACCTTGGTATAAAAAGTCAGTAGCAGAGGGAACCCTCCTAAGTGTCTCCTACGCCGCAGCATGACCAGGACCGAGAGCCTGAGAGTGTGGACTTAACAAAACAATGCCCAGCCTAATTGTCGAACCACTCAACACTCAACACTTCATCATGGACAGAGATGACAGGAACAGAAACAAGACCATGTGAGTCAAACCTTTACTTTGACACTGTGCTGGGGTTTCCAGTAAATGTGCTGACTTGGGGCTTGATGAAAAATAGTTTTTAGTGGATGTATGTATTTAATTTGCAAAGTAATGTTTTTCGTTTTCAATTCTCACAACAAGCCTTTCAGACACAACAGCACACATATGAATATTATGGATGCTTCATCGTATCTCCTGAAAATAGTTTAAGTTAATAATGTCACCTAACTTTACTAGACCACATGCTCTGTTTTCTGATCACTGACATGCCCAACATACTTTGACAAGATTCACAAGAAGCTAATTTAACAGCAGAAAATCCAATAAGGATATATTCATGTATGTCTTATCTCTACACAGTGGAAAGAACTTTATGTGCCGACTTCAGTGCATGTTCTCACACTCATCAAGCTCTGAGAGGTAAGGAGACTTATGGAGTGTTTTGCATACATTTCAGTTTTAAAATAGCCAGCCTGCTCCTATCATTTCCATCTATGGCATCATGAAAGGAATCAAATGAACTAGAGACACCATGTTTGCTTTGGCACAGTACACACGCACTCTAACATATCCCATGGTTTGACATTTTTTTTTATGAAATTTTAAGCACATCTGCTCTGCTTTCTTGATCAAACTGCTTCTGTGTCCTTGCAGCCCTTGCAGTTCACCCCAGCTTTATTTTACCCAAATTTGATTCAGGTTGAGTAACCTAACTTACATTCTCTCCCAGCAGGCTAAGTTTAGAAGATACCCAACAATGGTCACAGTCACTGGAACGGCTTCTCGAGTCTAAATGTAGGTTGCTTTTTCCCCCTAGGATGAGAATACTGCTAGAACAGTTAATTATGTTTGTTAGAGAGTTTAAAGAGAATAATCAGTTGTTTAAAAAGCTTAAAGAGGGGATTATCTGTGCTTCATGCTTGGCATGTTTTCTGTGCTTTCCTCAGATGGACTGGCTACTTTTCGCAACTTTCTCAAATCTGAATACAGCGATGAGAATATTGAGTTCTGGCTCACCTGTGAGGACTACAAGAAGATCAAGTCTTCGTTCAGAATGTCCTCAAGAGCCAAGAAGATTTATGAGCAGTTCATCAAAGCAGAATCCCCTAAAGAAGTAAATCCAACTTAGAAACTTCACACACAGATACACTGTCTCTCTTACATCTTTATATACTGTCAGAGTGAAACATTAAGATACTTATTATATTGTAACAATAAGATATATATTCCCGCTCAAATGTTGAACCCCAAACCTCTTGCTCTTGGCTCAAATGCACTCATTCCGATCTATCTGCCTCATTCCAGATCAACATTGACTATCACACCCGAGAGCAGATCAAAAGGAACGTCAAGACTCCCACCATGTACTGCTTTGACGACGCTCAGAAGATAGTTTATGGGCTGATGGAAAGAGACTCGTACCCGCGGTTCCTCCGCTCAGACATTTATAGAACTCTCTTGGAAAACCTTGCCGCTGACGCCACGAAGGGATGAAGGCGTAGCCAGGGGGAGAGAAAAAGGACATAAAACCCATAACTGGAATGTTTGAGCTCCTTCAGGAGGAAGGACTGACAACAGCAAAGGAAGCGGAGGGTCGACACGGACACATACAGAGACACACCTCGGGGTCCTCACTAGATCAAAAAGCAAACTGTGTCCCAACTAGTCTGGTCCCATCATGGGAGGATGCCCACACTGATCACCTTGCACCTGAGGGCCGTGCAAGAAGTAGAAGAAGAAGAAGAAACATAACTAGCCTTAATGATTATGACCCTGTAGCGTGTGTTTGCACTGGATGTTAAGTCTGTGTAAGTAGGCGATCTGACCACATTTTGACAATTAAGGATTCAGTGGGGCGACCGGTTCTCGCTCTGACGGTGGAGCTGTGTAAGAAAACCATTCAGCGGACCTCCTTTAACCTTCTTTGCAGAGGTGTTTCCTGTGCAGATAAAGACAGAGGATGTAAGATGCAACAGTTACACTCGATTAGTTGTGTGTTTGTGTGTGTCTTAGAGAGAGAGAATGTGAGTATTAGTTGTAGCTTTTGCCACTGACACAGAATAAGCTGTCACAATAAGAGTTGGCCAATTATCTAATGACAGCACTAAGGAAGCCAAAAAAACAGAGGAATCAATAGTAAAATGTCATCCTTAGTTGCAGGGTTGCAGGAGGGCACTTCGTTCTGGGACACTTTAAATGGATTTAATGGTTTTGTTTTTTGTTTTAGATAGGGGATATGGGGTTTGCCCATGGTTGATATTCTGTGCTGATATCCAATATCGTTAAGGTTTATTATTTTCAAACTACAAAAAAAGTAAAATTAGTATTTTATTCCAATAGAAATCCAGGATAAATATATTTTATATGATGACAAAACATAATCATGCACAGTTTTGTGTGGAATCTGAATCAAACTCAGCACTATAGCAACTGAGAACTTTCCATTGAAATTAGACATCTTAATTTAATTCCTCAGCACACAACTGCTGGCCGTTACCTTAGCCTAATCCAAATCCTTACAGCACTGAAGTGTCAAGAGTTGTCATTTTCTGTAATTAACTATTTGAGTGGAATTACTATAGAGATAGAATGTTTCACCTTGCATGACAGGATGTTAAAACTCCTTGTATTCCCTGAGAATATGCCTTGTTGTTGCTTTCCAAAGCATGTTGTTTGAATGTGTTCTTAGGTAGTCCTAGGGGTTAGTAGTTAATTTAACTTAAACATTAAACAGTGTATTATTTATTGATAATTGTCACCATTTGAGTATAAAGTTTGTTGCGGTGTTGAAGTGCTTGTTAAAATGTTAGTGATTTGAATGACATTAAATTATTTAAATTGCCCACTTGAAACAAAGTGAAATTTCTTAGTAACACAGACAACTCTCTTGTTCCTGCTCTGTTTTTTCCACATTACAGCTTTTAGTACTTTGTGCTCTGAAGTTTAGGCTTGTGGTCTGTTTAAAGAAGAGAACAACACACTTCCAGTGAAATAGATCTTAAAACATTGCATTAGAAAATTAATTGGCTGCATAATGATTGTCTGTTATATATTTAAAGCAATACTCCAGCGTCCAAGCATGGAAGCATAAATGCCGTGCCAAGTTCTAGTGGGCCGAAGGCTTATTTTAACTATTATGGAGAAGCAACTACACTGCAGTGTGTTATTGTCAGGAGTTAACACTCCATCCTACTAAGTGACAAAGTGTATATACACTAAATTTTTCATAAATAATGCTAGTGGTTTCTCATTTTAAAAAATAAACCTTGGGAGAAACCCTTCTCAATTAAGAAGGTGGACATTCACAATAAGGAAGTGTGTACAGATATGCAGTAAGTAAGAATATAATCCACCCATAGTAACAAAATATTTTAAAGAAAATTCATCATAATCATCATTTTGTTGGCTTGGAATGTAATTTTCTGTTTTCAAACTTTATGGGACATTACATCAAAGTAAAACTCCTTGTGGTATCTGACAAAGGATCTTGAGTGCTTGCAGTTTCCTGTTATCCATTTTTTCATCACTGAAAGGCATCTGTTGACCTGAAAATTAAGTGCATACGTGATATGCACTGTTTGAGAAACAGGAAGGTCTGAACTTCCGGTTTCTTTTGAAATCAGTCATTGTGAGAAATGAGATTTTCTCTGAAATGTAATCCCATGGCAGAATGAACCACTGTGCTATTCAGCCGAAGTAATGCAAAGGTTTGCTTTAGCTGTTTATTTTGCTTCATTCAAATGTTAAAAAAAGTTATGTTATTGATTTGTTTAGGGCAGAGATGCACATAATGCACAGATGTACATAATCATTGCCATCAAAAACAAAAGTGTTAGTCAATCTGCCTTTGGGGTGAAAACATCGGAAGAAATTGAAACTGTACTTGTGATCAGCCAAAATGCACATGACTCAAAGCTGTTTGCACAGAATAGGAAAGCCACAATTAGTGTGTCACTCTGCTTTTCAATTTTTTCTGTTGAGCAGTACAGCACATTGGGGTGATATCCAAGGCTGGAACAGGGACAGAATCCATTTTCTAATACACTCATATAAGAGAGTAATGAATGTTTGAGAAGAACTTGTTAAAACATTGTTTGGTCTGTGCAAGCGTCACTCTTTGAAATACACAAACTAACACATACATGCGTGAATCAGCCTGACAATGTACTTTCTCTGTTTCTCACTGAAATTCTGTCCAGCTGAATAAGCTTCATTTGAACATGTTACCAAAAAAGAATCACATAGCTGGCGATCTAATTGTGAATTTGAATGCACTATGGTCCCACACTGCTTGGAGACTGGATGTTAAGCAAATAAGACATGCAGGCGCTACTACATAACAGTCCAAAGGCTTGAGCGATTCATTCATCTTTTTTTGTAATTAGAATCACTGCTTCATTTATTTACTCAAAAAAAACGATGTGTGTTTTGTATTTTATACAGAAATGTGCATAATACAAATGCACGGATTGCATTTTTTGTGGCCTGTTCCAATTTTTTTAAAGTCTGACCTGACTTCCTTTCTTTAATAGTCTCTCCATTAGCAACAGCATAAGCGTTGGCCCAAAAGTCACCGCTGTGTGCATGACGTAAACTATCGTTAGCTGCAGTATGCATGTAAATTTGACTGGCACAGGACTGAATATGTGACACTGATCGGCCCGGCCGTCGGTCATGACAGATCAAGCTGAAAACAGGCCAATTCCAGCCACTGTTCGATTGATCAGTGCGTCTCTAGTGCATGGCTCTCTGTGCTTTGATCGCAAATCATTCGACATCTCAACAAGGTGAGTAAGTAAACGGAAATATCAGCTTTGATCTCCTCAGACCCAGTTTTATTATAGCAAATTCAGGGCACCTAGGAGATCAGAACATTCCCAACAAAAACAGACACTGGCCATGCTTATGTAGGAAGTTTGTAAACCTTTGCACTTGCAATACGCCACTCTTATATAGAGGTCATTCTGTGCAAATAGCCCATAAAATAAAACTGATATAGCAAATGTTTGGGAGACTCAGCAAAAGTAGGTAAGCATGGAGGTATGGTCAGCACCATCACAGTAACTGCTTTTCTATATGACACGTTTTAAATGAGAACACATGCAACAGAGTTTGCATGGTTAGGGACATGGGATAGGCTGCCTGTTAACAATACAGCAGGTGATTTATTGTAGTACAGGTAAAATCTGTGGTTGATTAATAAATTGCTCACCCATCAACATTGCGTCAGCTTAATTATTTATGTACTTGGTTTATAAATATACATATGGACAGGGCTCTGTTGGCAAAGCGTCATTTCAGTTGGACAACGCCCCACATAAAATATTTGTCAGGTCAAAATATGTTAAAAGCATTTTTGTTAATCAACCATTTGTCTGCATTTCTCGTAATCCTTAGGTCTACATTTGTAAGTCTATATTACCGGTGGGGTGTAGCCTCCATCTACGTACAGATAAACAGGTCCTAATATGTTTTAGTATTTCTATCTTTTACATGCGGTGCTGATTCCTTAAAGTCAGCCACTGTTAACAGGGTGGTTCCTCTGTGGTTTGGTTGTGTACTCTCTGTGCTGACTTCCCCATACAGTACACACACACCTTTACAAGGTTGGAATTTATAATCGTCCAATTGTGGCCACATCATACGTTTCATGCCAAAACTAAAAGTGGTAGATTTTGGTGGAAGTTCTCCATACAAACACTCTCCAATCAGCACAAGATAACTGCTGTTGTTAATAGTAAATGACAATAGAAAGTAAGTAGTAATGTTGCCTTCATTTGATAATCTGAATGAGATTAAGATTGAGATTTTAAAAATGGATCACCACTGACTAGTTGTAGCTGGAGCATCCATGTGTTGATTGCCTTTACTGTGATTTTGAGCTGTTTACAGTCTCCCTTTGTACACCTCTATAGCCTATTAGATCATGGATTGTTTTAAACCATGTGCTCTTTTTAAATTTGTGTGATTTATACAAATCTACAACATCAAGGTGTCACTTAAAGTAATGTATTTCTGCTAAACTTGTGAAACCAAAGAAGCCATTATACAAAACATGGGTAATTTGATAGCTTAGTTGGCACATGCTGTCTCTTTCACGTTTCAGGATCCCCTTGAAGGCAACACAGTTTGGTTGGCAAATGTACAGTTTTCATTTGGCCACGTTGTCCACAAATGGCTTGTCAGTGATGGCCGTTTAAGAGAGGGGAATCAGCCAGTCACCAATAAATCTGCCTCAAGTGGACATTAAAGGCAAGTGTGAAAAATGCAGCCTACCTTCAAAATGTCCATCCAATTAATGTCACTGTAGCAGCTATTGGTTTTGTATGTGAAAAATTTTCTAATTGGTGTGTCAGCTGGCTGGAGCCACCAGGAGAGAAGCCAAAGACAAGGCCAAAAATTACTTGGTGGCTCTGAGAGTGTTTTCAGCTAAATGAGCAACTGTCTTCAGTAGTGCCTTGTGGCAATAAGTTATTGCTACTTTATACACTTTGCTTAAGTATAACCCACATAATGTCACTCCCAAAGCTTACAGATCAATTTAAAATGTCTACATGAAGCCAGAAGTAATTTGAGGAGGTTTAAGACAGTGATGATTCATAAACCAACATTTAAAAATGTACTAATCAGTAAATTAAAGACTTGCTGTGTCTTCTTGTCCTCCTGGCGCCTCTGTCTTTCTGGCATGCAGCCTTCAAACACCGCTATATAGTCTAGAAGAGAGCTAGATGCTATAAAGAAGGATGAGACAGAGAGCGCTCACATATCTAATTTATTAAATCAGACTTGATCATTGTAACATTTTGTTGTCAGGTGTACAGTCTACTGTACTAAAAAGCTTCAAATGGTTCAGAATGTTGCAGAAGGAATCTTTAACAAAATGAGACCATTTTATCATATTACAGTCATTTTAGATTCCCTTCATTCGCTCTCTGTCCATGTCAGACTGGACTTTAAGGTGCTTCTGATGACTTTTGTAAATGATGATGAAAATTGTAAATGGGCAAACCCCTTAATACTTGGCTGAGCTCCTTAAACCTTATATGCCTTGCTCTCAGCTCTCAGAATACAGGCAGACATGCAACAATGAAACCCATTATTTTCAAAGGCTTGCAGAGAGCGCTCAACCCAGCGGCAAGTGCAGCTCAAAACGCATAGAGTCTGAAAGGGTCTTTCAAAAGAAGTCACATGGCACGAAGGGCTTCCTTTGGAATAACATCCCTATTGACGTTAGACAGTCTGATTCTGTTGGGACTTTAAAATCCAAACTTAAAAGTCATCTTTTCACCTAAACTTTAGGTTAGCTGCTCATTTTTTATCACCTTGTACCTGCTAACATTACACTTCTGGCGGGTCGGTCTCAGTTTCAATGAATCTATGAAGTTATAGCCCATGTTTGTCCTGGCGGTGAGAATACTGTAGACTTGAAAACCACTTAATCTTTGTAACCCTCTGTCCTCCAAGAGATACACCCTCTCCTTCTGAGGGCAGGACCAGAGCAAGAACACAAAAGGCACTGAAGAAAAGAGGAGGATGAACTATATGTGTCAAACATATTAAAATGTTTTAAGGTCACACCTGGTGGCACATATTCCAGAGAATAATACACCTAACAACAATGAGGGTGGTGATGAGATAACTTGTAGTAGCGTGTCACACAGCCCCAGGTGTGGGCCCTCTCTTATTCTTTGTATCTTGCTGTGTTTTGTCCTTTTAATCCAGGAAATTGGTGGGAGGAGTTGATATCTGGTGTGAGATGCAACACACCTGAGCAGCCGGGGCTCAGGTGGCTATAAAGGAGCCTGCTTGATGATTTGACCCCTCTTCTGCTGGCCTGCTGACTGATTCTGTTCTGTTTGGTTCTTTCTGTTCTACACCCATACACTCCACTCACACATACACTGCATATATACTGATCTGACAGACACCTACAATTGTGTATTTTGCTTAATTTACTTATTAAAATATCTATTATTATTTTCAGACTGTGTGGTTTCCCGCTTTTGTCACTTACTGTTGAGCCAGGTTGTGACAAAGCACACTTAGGACCTACTGTTTACTTTAAAAGGCCTATATGGTCCATAGTATTAACTATGTGAAATACAGCTAACCGATTTTAAAACACTTATGTGAGAGAAGATTAATATTGCTTTACTGTATTTTGGATAACAGTCATAAGTGGTCATTATTAAAGGTAATCAAGTTGAGATTTAGTTCCCTCTTTTCTTTCAAAGCATCTTGACAAGTGCTGACAAGCTCAACATTTTTGGCAATATGTTGTTTATGTTTCCAGTCTTCATGCTAAGATAATCTTAACACTAGCTTTAGCCTCATACTTGTAAATAAACTTCTACCGTCAGAGGACTTCACCTTGTATGTACAGTATGTAGATATACTGACTGTGGAGGATTTGTTATTTGATTGTTATTTTGGAGTCGTTGGGGATGTCACATTTCTGGACCGGCTATGTACTGGCTTGTATTGTATTAACTTCATAAATGCTTCTGTGTTTATTGGTATTGTATTTTATTGGCATCACAGTGAATTTTAACTGGCTTTGGCTGGCCCCAGAGTAATGTAATATCCTCTTGTATTTCCCTTTCTGTCCTTTTTATGGGTGGGATCTGTCCTTTATGTGTTGCTGACTGACCAAATTTCCCCCTGTGGATCAATGAAGTTTATTTTACCGTTGTCAGAGGCCAACTATGATGTTTATCGTTGGAAGAAGTAAGAGGACAGGTGGGGAGACCAAGCATTTCCCAGGAGAGGAAGATAAGTATCTACTTTTCCTGCCTTAGCCTGCCTGACATTGCACAGTACAGGAAAAGGAGAACACAGTCAAATCATAATACACAACCTTTCCCCACTGCTGATCTCAGCATATATGTACGCAGGAGGAGGCCAGAAGGAAATAGCACGTAAGTCATCAAGGTACAAAGACACACCCTCAGACTAGTAGGTGACAATGACACACTACACCAGTTATGGTAATGAGGATGCAGGACCTGGCGGAATGCTCTTTTGATTTGTCATTATAAGCTACAGTTCTACGTTAGCTGTAGCTCAAGGATGCCAGATAGTTGATGTGTCCAAATTGCGTACTACATACCAGCAGTGTAGGTAGAAAACTACATTTGGTTAGGTCTGTGGAAAAATGGATAGGCATTTTGTTTGTCAAATCCTACATTTAACAGTATCACCCTGCAATCCCATATCTACTAAGGTTATATCAAGATTACTACCAGATCATAAACACAGGCTTGACAGCTCTAACATGCACTTGGCAGGCATAACTGTGATAAACTCTCAGAGTAAATAAAAGATAGCTGAGATGTACATACCTAAACAATAAAGCCAATGGTTAACCAACCAGACCTGAACAAACAGCTTCCAACCTCACTTCCTCTTTAGAGCAGAAAACTACTAAATGTGGTGCCCTAAATGTAGTAGTGCAAATAAAATAAAAAAGTAGTAGTTTTACTCTTTGAGTACTTTTAACTTTGCTACATTTGCCATTCATACCTTTGTTCCAACTAGTCTGTTTTCTACTCTGCATTTTGCTGGTTTAACTGAAATGAGCTCATGAGTCATCCGAGCTGAACGCGTGGTTAAGCAGGACAGCTCTGGCCTCCCTTGCTGTACAAAGAGACCTGCGCCAGATATTAATGAGCTGGGCAGATGCAAAAATGTAGAAAATCAGTCAAATATGGTAACTCCGTGGTTCTGCAACTGGGGGGCAGTTATGCCACTGCAGGGGGGGCATGGATGCTGAACAGACCTAAAGTTATATCAATGTGATTCATGTGGTGGCATAAACATAACATGGGCTCTGATGCAAGCAAGGCAATTTTGCTATCCTGAAAGTTTTGTTTTATTTCAATCACCCATATTGTTAATGATTGATAGAAATGAAATCCACTTTTGCTGGAGTTGGGACGGGGTTGAGAACCACTGCAGTAACTCCACACTATGCCACTGGTGGACATATTGGAAAGCAGCCTCTATCAATCTCTCACAAGCCAGCAAAAATGCTTTCACTTAAAAGTAATGGCGCAGTTAAAGGAGACCTATTACACTACATTTCCAGCGCTATATTCTAGTCTTATCACTCCTTAGATTAGTCAAATGGTAATTTTTACTCTTACTTAAATGATTTTTTATTACACTAATTGTACTTTTACTTGAGTAAAGATGTTCCATTCTCTGCCCATCACTGTATAAATGCAAAGCCAAAACATAGTGACAAACAATCTCAAGACTCAAGTGTACCTTCGGTGACCGCATCTTATTAATTTTTAATATTAAGCACAGTATTTATTGTCATCCAGTAGCATTTATCTTACTGTGGGTGGCTTGTTGGGCTGCCAGTTTACATCACAAGGTGCAGGCTTGGAGTTGAATATGGAGATGATTTTACCTTAATCCAGGGAATCTGCCAGCTCACAGTGACAGTAAAGTCAAGCTTGTGCAGACGGCCGCTGTTCATTGATGACTGGAGATCAGTTTTAATTCTAAAAAATCAGAGAAAACAGTCTCTCCACAATAAAAGATCTCACTCAGGAAGTTTTGTCAATAACCCTTGGAGTTAATATTTGGAAAATGTCTTGGGCACAACTGTCAAGTACATGATAAAATAGAAGAAGGTGTCATTTCCCGATACTTCAATAAACATATTACAGTCAATCTTGTACCAAAATAATTTCTACATGTTTGCTGAAAGAATATACTGTACTGAATTGACAAAGAATATCAGTTTTATTGGTGAAAATCATTTAATTACAATTCAGTTAAAATTGTAATTGTGTCCTCCTTAATCCTTGTAGATAAATGAGGTTAAAAAAGTGTTTCAGAGCAACTCACCCAGCTTTGACCTGGATTCCATGTAAGAAGAACTTTGCAGAATGTACATGCAAAGATCAAGCGGAGTTGAACTTTAATCATGAGTTCCAGGCTTTGCTGTCAAAAAGGGAAGTCATTTTCAGAGGAGTTACTATGCATTGCTTTCCTTCAGTTTCTTTCCATGTCCTAATTGTTTTGGGCTGAGTGCATGTGCAGCAGCCAAAGTGGTTCATATGGGTATTTTCTTCATCTGTACACATACACACATCAGCTATTCACTGCCTGTCTTGAAGACATGTCCTTCTTTTAAAAGTAATGTTGGTGGCTTCTCTTGGTGTCCAATATGTTGTGCACATCTTTCTTTAAGAACTTATTTTTGGTACTAATTGCCACTGAGCAAAAAACAGAAGCCAGGTTTAAAACACTTCAAAACACAAAGAGGACAAACTCTGCAAGCCGGTGCTGGGAATCACCTTATGCGTAAGGGCCAAACCTCGTGCCTTAATGGAAACTTGGCTCTGCTCTTCTTCCACTTCGAAACAGACGGCTGCTTACACACAGTCTGCACATCATAATAAACACACGAGGTGAAGTGAACACTTTGTTTTCACCCAGCAGAGCTCCAAACTGGTGCAACGGAGAGAGGGAGGCCAGTGATAGTCACAACAGAGCACAACAGCTGACGCATATGCATTGTAGCTCAGATAATCTAGAACAAACTGTGATTGTGCTTTACATGTGGTGTGTGTCCTGTTCCTCAACAGAAATGCCCTTTTAGTGTTTCTGGGATATGATGTTAATATCAAACTACATTTACTTATTGGAATAAGGTGTCCCCAGTGCTTAAATGGTAAGCTGGTGGATATGGATAGCTGATAGGAAATTACTTTTATTAATTATATTAAAAACTCTGCAATATTATCCAGTTTGTAGATAATATGCAGATTGTTAAACAAACAATGCACAATTATTAGGCAAATTGTATTCCTCAGGATTACTTTTATTGTTGAACGAACACAATGCTCTCAGTCAATCCGAAATATAATTGAACCTCAAACCTGAATGTTTAACTAAGGAAAAGTGACTTTTGTCTTGCTCAGGAGAATATATAATATTTAAGTGTGCAGAATTATTAGGCGAGTAAATTACCAAAATAATTTCTATCAAATTACTAGTTTGTTCTCAGTTTTAGTGTAAGTGTTACAACACCAAATGGCAATTAAGTGAAAGTTTTTCCCTTTAAAAATATTTAGTGACCAATATAGCCAACCTTCCATCCATGGAGTCTGTCAGTTTCTTGATCTGTTCACGATCAACTTTTGCTGAAGCAGCAACCACAGCCTCCTAAATGCTGTTCAAAGAGGTGCATTGTCTTCCCTGACGTTTGAGAAGGGTCCACATGTTCTGAATAGGATTTAAGTCAGGTGAAAACTGAGGGCTTCTTCCCGTACCACTGCTTGAAGAAAGTATCTTCCAGAAACTGGCAGTAGGTTTGGCAGTTGAGTTTCAGTCCATCTTCAACCCGAAAAGGTCCAACTATCTCATCCTTAATGATAGCAACAGTGGCCCTCCTCCACCTTGCTGCCGCCTGAGTCGAAGTGGTGCCCTGTGTCCATCAGTGATCCGACCATGAGCCCATCCATCTTGTCCATCAAGAGTCACTCTCATTTCATTTGTTCATAAGACCTTTGAAAAATCTGTCATACGGTATTTCTTTTCCCAGGTTTAATGCTTCAGCTTGTGAATCTTATTCAGTGTTGGTCTTGTTTCAGCCTTCCTGACATTGGCCAATGTCTTTGAGCACCTTGTACTTCTGAAAACTCCAGGTAGGTTGCAGTTCTGGAATATGGTGGCCCTGGAGGTTAATGGGTTCCTGGTTGCGTCACGTTTAATTCTACTCAAGTCTTTTGCAGTTAATTTGTGCCTTTTCTTCACAACAAAACGTGCCTCAAAAGGTTAACTATTTCAAGAGTGTTGCATCTATCTGAATGGCATTTTACAATTTTTGACTTTTCAGTGTCAGTTAAATCTCTTTTTTTGGCCCATTTTGTCTGTCTATACCTGTAAATATACTGAATTAAACGAACTGGCACCTTTTTTTTAAAGAGTAAGTGCTGCTTGCTTAAAGTTGCAGCAAACTAAGCTAATTTCCATTTTGTATATATTATTTGTGTAGGAGCTAGAGCTAGCAGTACATTTAACATGGAGGTTCTGTGTCCATTTGTTTACCAGAATAAACATAGGTTAGCTCTAAATAGATCCCTATCACACCAACATAATGCAGAAGCACATTGCTTCCATATAGTTATTTATTTCGAAAAATTAACTTTTTGCATTTGTTTCTATGTTTCCACTCAGAGTCACGCAGACAGACTGTAAGCACAGCACAACAGAATGAAAAAAATGTTCATGAACACAGATTTGCATCAAACAGTGACTGAATGGAAAAATGGCAGAGATGATGCCAAGTGAAGATAGCGTAATGCTGTGCAGAAAAACCGGACCTGCAGGTTTAGCTGAACAAATGATTACGCATTTGATACAAATGACATCCTGTTATATATGTAAAACAAAAATTAAAGGTAACAGAGTGCTTATTGTACAAACAAGGACACACAAGTGTATACATGACATCACGTTAAGGTAATTGAATTACCTAAACGTGATGTCATGTGATCACCTGTGCTTTAATAATCCAAGAATATATTTGAGACAGCTGTCAGTTATTGAGTTATCTACTGAAAAGCTGCAAACATTTGCTGCCAAGGACTGGATTCAATTATGTACCATCAGTGCCCTAGAAACAAATCATTCATTATATAGATTTAGGTGAAGCAAAATCTAAATATTGAATCTATATCAACGTATATAGATTTGGGTCCATTAATCAGTATCAGTATGCATAGTATAAATTGAGAAGACTCACATGTAGTCATGAATCCACAGAGGATCCAATTCTGCAGCTCTTTGAAGCTTGTTTGCATCTTCTAACCGCATTGGTTTTGTTGTGATCAGTTTGATCAAATCCATTTTTAGCAGCCATGAGAAGCTGTTATCGGCAACAACAACAAAAAAAGACACAAAAAAGCTTACCCAGCATAAAACAGTAGACAAAGTAAGTAACTAGCTGGTGAAGAAAGTCAGAACATCTAGCAGCTTAAGAGACTCAAATACCCAAAAGAAGAGTGAATATTGGACAAACCCAAATCAATGGCAAAAATGCAAATGTTGCTGTGTTTTCGACAGCCCAAAGAGCCTCAATGATAAGTTCTTCAGCCCCCAAATGGTCGAAAACCTTAATGCTGCTATACAAAAGACTTTTACATGTTGAGGTTGAAACTGACAGCCACATTTTTTAGATCTCTAGGTTACGTCAAACTAAAATGACTAAGATTTCCGGCAGCACTGAAATAGTTTGTGTAAGATCATCAGTATTAGCTGTTTCATTCATTCTTTACAATCTCAATTATCGTCATCAGCTGCTTGGCTACAGCTGACTCGTAACATCCAGTTACATCCATACAGGTGTACAAGATAGCCTTTGTAACCTGATACTTCTAAATATCACTGTTGATACCCTCATGCCAACAGTTGGAGTTGCAGCCACAGCTTCCTTTAACCTCCTCCTATGGTGTTAAAGCTTGAAATATTGTTGACTTTAATAAGATCTTATGTCTTTGGATGGGTTTGTTGATAGGGGATCAGTTCTCCTAGCAGCAACGCATTCTTTGAGCACACTCAAAGCAACGCGTTATCCACCAAATCTAACTGGAAAATGCTTTACTATAAATGGTCAATTCCTCTGACTGAAGTGTTGCTGACTGACTGAACTACATTTCAATGAGAAGCAGGTTTTAACTACTTCCTGAAATATCTATTGAGGTGGCGAGGTGCTGTTGAAACAAGTTAACCTAGACATCTTAAAAACCTTCACTTTTCAACCAACAATAATAATACAGCTTTGCCTCTGAATGCATAAACATATTTTGACAAAAAATGTATTGGTTTTGGTAAACTGTAAAATTGGTAAACTGGACTTAATTACCAATAACAGGTGAATTCTATCAAAGGTTTATAAACTGAAAACAGTGTATTCAGCAGTGTCCACATTCTTAAAACACCCCATTGTGGTAAGAGGATATTGCGCAATCATCTTTGTACCAACCTGTCACAAAAGTAATGCCTCATAGATCCACACCCTGTATGAGTAATTCACTGAATCTGAACACTGCAGGTGGTGTTGCAATGTCACAATGAATCAATTGTACATCAGAGATCGTCACATTTGAGGTGACAACAGCTCCTGGGCAACAGGAAAGGCACTTGTTTGGTTATGTGGTTTGATTTACTATCATTTAAGAATTTACTTCATATTGTGAAATAGGTAGAAAATTATGGTTTTAATGCATTGGATTCTTTGTGAATGTGTCTGTATAAAAATCACAGAGCAGCTGCAACTTTGCAAAATGCTCTCAAAATGTAAAATATTGTAATGTAAAATAAATAATAATAATAAGAAGAAGACGAAGTGAAGTTCCTTCACTCCCTGAGAGAACTTTATTTTAGGAATAATGGCATTGAGTCTGCCGTGTGCGTCACATCTTGACCCTACGCTTAAAAATGGAAGCCCACAGGAGACTCTGGGAGGGATTGTTTATGCAGTGACAGCCTATCATTGCCTCGGGCCCTGTGAGTCATACCACAAGTAATTGTTTACACAGCAAGAGCCAATCACGTTAAAGACCTGCCATTCCAGGCCCGCCTCTCGCCTGTCACGCTCCGGCTCAAAGTTGGAGAGAAACTATAAAGTAGCCTGACACTTGAAGGAGAGGAGACTAAACCATGAGAGAGAACCTTGAAGGTGTGTCATCCCAAAGTATGGCATTTACTGACTGTATGAAACCCACTGACCTGGCTGCAGAGGGGATAAAGTAAGTTAATGTTGTGTAAATGTTTCTGGTTATGATGACCTTGTAAAATATATTATTCAAAACACCACCACCATAAAAGACTAATGATTTTTTTTCCTTTTTCCAGGAGGAAAAACTGGAGAAACAGAATAAGATGTCTCTTGAAGAGGAATTCTTCCCTGTCGATATTACATCTAACGGAAAACCGATCTTACAGGTAACACCTTTTTATTTTGAGGATTATGTATGTGTACTTATGACTAAATTATTATTTTGATATTTGATAATTATGATGCATAACATCTTGTTTGTTCTTTATACTAGTTATAGTTTGATTAGATTGAAATATTTAATAAAAATTATTTTTTATTTTTTTATAAGTTATCTAGTTTAACTTATTTTATTTTGTAGTCTCTGCATAATCTACACTCTATTGAATCTACTCTTCTTTTTTGTGTATGTTATGTATGACTATATAAAACCAAACCAGATTACTAAGATTTTAAGCCTCAAATGAACTATTTCATTCTAAATGAAATGCCAATGACAGTATGGACATACTGTATAGTAAAGTGAAACTAACAAAAAAACATAAATGATGGAATTCATTCAAGAAGAGTTTTTGCAATATAATCTTCTTATAGTACAGCTTTCAACTTGCATTTAAAAGTGGTAGTTGCCTCTACTACAATTATCTCTAATGTGATCTGTCTTCTCTACCCTCAGGCCAACCGCTGATGACGTGAATCAGTGGGCGCAGTCACTTGACACACTACTCAGTCATAAATGTAAGTATCATTCACTGCTATTGGTGCACAATTACATAAAAGTCTCAAAGGTCACTTTGTGCTGAATTTGTGTGCTGATTGAAGGCAGTTTATTGGCCACTTACTTTACCTTACATGAATGGGCAAACAGCGAGTGGATGTGTCCCTTGATTCATGTTACTGGCCTTATCTTTAACATTTCGCCTTCTTTTTATTCCTCCCACAGATGGCAAAGCTGCCTTTTGTATCTACCTGAAGTCTGAGTTCTGCGAAGAGAACATTGAGTTTTGGACGGCCTGTGAGGATTTCAGGACCAACACGTCACACAAAGAGCTGGTGTCCAAGGCCAACAGCATTTACGAGCAGTTCATTAAAAATGAAGCTCCCAAAGAGGTAACAGCGAACAGATGCCATTATAGCATTTGCTCTTAATGCAAATACATGAGTTATTTGATTAGTTTCTTCAAACTGATTTTAATCAGAATGTATGTACCTTCAAGTTTTATAAATACACTTTTCTTTATTAAATTTCTTTGGTCACAGATAAACCTGGATTTCCACACCAAAAATGCTATCGCCCAGAGCCTCCATGAGCCCACTGCAACTAGCTTCCTGGCAGCTCAGAATAAAGTCTACAGCCTGATGCAGAACAACTCCTACCCCAGGTTTATCAACTCTGACCTCTACAAAGAACTGTGTGAAGCTGCCAGGGGCCAGGGCAAGCACATTAAGTCCTAGTCAAACTAGACACCCACTCCTGAAGTCATTTGTTTACTGCCGTGACTGTGTGAATAAACCACTGATGATGTTCATTCCAGGCACCGCCTCAGGATAATACACATAAATGCAAATCCTGAGCATAAGCATTACCGGCGAGTGTGGAAAATGCAAAACTGAAGCCATTTTTAGTCCGTCCTGCTGAGAGCTTTCCACAGTGAAGATGGGATGATTAGGCTGGATGCTATATGCTGCAGCAGACAGTACATAGAGCATTTCTTCCAGATAGGATTATGGTTACATTTCCTTCACTGGGCCATTACGTGCACTTTCTTTAGTACGCTATTAGAATTTCGAGCAATGATGCGGTTCAAGAAAATGGGGCTGTAGTGCAACTGCATTCAAAGCTGAGAAGATTGTCAAAGTCCGTCAAAACACTTAACTATCCCTACTGACAATGCTGTTAGAGCATATTTCTTTTTATATTTGTCAAAAAGGGCTTGCTATGTTACCCTCGTTTTCATTGCCATGTTGGTCTGCTGGATTTGCATCTGTTTATGAAAAAAGTGCAATTTTAATTTATATAACAATATCCACAGGCTATATTTGTCCTGAAATAACTGTGAAAATGGTATGTAAATGTATTGTAAATATTGTTGAATGTGAATTTAAGTTTGAGGCAGCTGGACTGCTTGAGAAATAAAAAGTTTTCTCCAATTCTGGACTGTCTGATGCATTTATTTCTGAATTCAACCAAAAAATGTCAGACATCTTTAAGCATGGAAGTTCATTATTGACATTTGGGAACAGAGTATCCATCCATCTATCGTCCACTGCTTATCCTGTGTGCAGGGTCATGGGGGGGCTGGAGCCAATCC
Source organism: Micropterus dolomieu (assembly GCF_021292245.1). Taxonomy (NCBI): domain Eukaryota; kingdom Metazoa; phylum Chordata; class Actinopteri; order Centrarchiformes; family Centrarchidae; genus Micropterus; species Micropterus dolomieu. The sequence goes on from NC_060154.1 coordinate 4,303,247, forward strand.
CAGCTGACAGTGGGCGAAAGGCAGTGTACACCTTGGACAGGTCACCAGTCCCTTGCAGGGCCACACACAGACAGACAACCAGTCACACTCACAATTACACTTAAGGACAAATTAGTCACCAATTAACCTGCATGTCTTTTGATGGCGGGAACAGTGCGAACCACTGTGCCACCCACTGTGTATCCACAGTAACCAAAACAAATTTAGCTTGGTTTTGAAACGTTTTAAACCACATACACTATCATCGTCTAGTTGACTCCTAATTCAGTGTTCAAATGTCTACATTAATGCTACAGTGAACTGGTGGTTGACTTTTGGGCCACTTTGGGGTAGTGGAAACAAGCTGTACATACAAAATGTACTATTACCTAGGTTATAGTGCTAACATGTTGGCAAACAGTTCACATCCAACAGATACAGAGCAATATTAGAAAACATTTGGAGTAGTGTTTCTTGCCACCTGACCACTAAAGTTGGGGGCTGTAAAGCCAAAACAATAACTTAGAAAACGCAAAAAGCTCAGAAGAAATGAAGGGAACTACAGAGTTGGATGATAATTATGTGTGGGTTCATCACTATGAATGGCACCTTTCACATTACAGTATATTTGATCCATTGTTAATGCAGTATAAAATTTGATTACAGCAGCTATAACTACATACTACTACAATGCCTAATTGCTTATTAAAGACAGTGCAAGCAAGAGCGAATATGTGGCTTAGACATTCCAGTAATAACTTGTTTATAGCTAAAGCAAAGTACAAAATATATTTTTCCACTTACTGTTAATTACAATTTATCTTGAGTATCAAAACTTGAAATGGTTCAATGTAAAAAAAAAAACATGCACTTTGGGTGTTTAACAGAAAGGTCAGACACATCCACTTATTGTACACTGACATATTTTCAGAGACAATGTGCTGGATGATCAGTTGCACAACAAAAAGAACATTCCTCAATGATTTGGAACATTTCATTCCTCGTTGTGCAGCTGACGGTGGCAACGTCATCACAGCAGAGTTCTGTACTGTAATAATGTTTAAAGTTGTAGGCGCAGAAGGAGGGAGAACCCGTTGACTGACAGGAGAGAGTGTCCTCCTCTGCCTGCTGTGTGTCTGCTCTCTGATATAGAGTGTTTCCAGCGGTAAACTCATAGTAGTGTCTGGCATTGGCCAGACACCCGAACACTGCTCCTGACAGGTTGACAGCTCTGCTCTCTCCTCAGACCTGTGGCCTGCTATCATGGTACAATGAGATCATCTTTTACACCGGCAACTCAGTATGCTCAGCTGGCCTGCAGGTTAGAGGAGTAGATTATTAAATAGTTTGAAACCCAGACACACATTTTCTTTAGTACTGGAATTTGCGTTATCTCTTTTTAAGCCACACTTGTAGCATGGCTCTAGGGATGGTATTGTCGCTCGGTCCACCTCTAAGGTCCTTACTGGCATTAAATTTTCTACAGACATGAGTCATGATCCTCAAGAGGATTGAGACTACTTACTTCAGTGATCCCCTGACTTTTCTCCTAGCGCCATGAGGTTGACATGTAGCTTTAAATTAAATGTCTCAACTGCCGTAAAATTTGCAACATACATCCATGTATTCCTATTCAGGATGAACTGTAATAACTTTGGTGACCCCTTAATTTTTCATTCACTGCTATTATCACAACAAAATTTCCCATTGTCCAATACTTTGTTTTGACAAAATACCTGCAAAACTAATGACACTTACATCAGTCTCAGCTGTACTTTATGTTTAGATTTACATAGCAAATGTTAGCATGCTAACATGTTAAACTAAGATAGTTACCATGGTGATCTTGCATCTTCTAAACAAGAAGCATGTTAGTTTTGTGACTATGGACAATTTGCCATGCATGTTCAGCATTTAGCTCAAAGCACCAATGTGCCCAAGTCCCTCGCCCCTAGCATGGCTGTAGACCTTTTTGTTTTGTTTGGATTATAAAACCCTCATGGGCTGCTTTTTATATTAACTACTCTCATTTTCATTTCATTTTTGTAAATGTCTTTTTTCACACCTATTAAACTGGTAGCTGGAGGAGAGAGGATTTCGCTTTCAATTGCCTTTCCCAAGGTTTCTTCCCTTTTTTTCCTTTAACTGCTGATTATAAAAAGCCTATTAATCATCTTTATCAACGACAAAAAAAGCCAAAACATTCGCTGGCTCCAGCTTCTCAACTTTGCTGCTTTTCTGTTTTATATCATCGTAAAATTGAATACTTTTGGGGTTTGAACTGTTGGAAACAACAAGCAAGCAATTTCAGGCCACTGTTGGCTTCTTTTCCTGAAATTTAAATAGTCATAATTCATCAGAAAAAAGAATCAACAAGACAACTATTAGTTGCGCTCTTCATGCTAATGTTATTTTTCAAGGTCTTTTTCCATTTCTGTGTATGGAACTGCTGCTTTTAAAGGCCTCTAAAGCCCTTTGAGGCACTGTACGTGATAATGAGTTGTACAAATAAACTTTTCTTGACCTTTAAAGTAGGCCCACACAACACACATTCCATTACGCAGCAGTCTCTGGCTATTTTAAGACTTCATTCTTTTTCTAACATCTGCATTTTGTCTGTCTACCATGCCATACAGTCTGTGTGACGACTTCAGCCAAATATCAAGGATGAAAGAGCTATGAAAAGATGTGATAATTACTATGTCTGATGACAAAGCATGTATAGTGGAGTACAGAAGGCATTCGTGAACGCCCTGCAGAACTGGAAAACTGTCACTGTGCTCATCCACGTGGCCCAACCTCAAACAGAATAAGAAAACAGACACACTGTTCTCTCTCTGAACTGGTAGTAAACCTGTGGGTTGTTATTTGTTGCCATGAAGGATCTTGGTAACAGACTACTGGGATCAGATCCAAGGAGTACTTAAGGTGTGTTTATATAAAACACTGGAGCCAAAAATAGAAAGGGCCACGTTCTATTTTGGTTGGAAGACTGCTGATACGTCAGACTATGCAGGACTTTAGATACACCTGTAAATCAGCTAAGTACAGTTGTTCTGTAAAGTTTGAAACAGAAGTTGATTTTCAGGATAAATCTGATGCCACTAGACTCCCAAACTAAGGGTAGCTATCCAAAAATACCTGTCATTTCTTAATGATGCACTTATAAGGACTTTGCAGCTTGTCAGTGTGCTCACATCAGGTCAAACGATTGAAAACATATTTAAATCCTACATTGTTAAATACATGTTTATCTGACCAACACATACTGTAGCTTCAATAATTTACATTGGACTAAATAAAAAAACAAAACAAAGGTTTAATAGATGGCTTTGGGTAATCTCCATTAAACATCCTCCTTGTTTTTCTGCTACTTTACCAGTAGGTGGTGGTAAAGACCTACCACTAAGTCTGAGTGGATATATCTCAGTCAGGACCATTTAGATAAAAATATGTGCAGACTCTAAAGCCTATAATTGACCAATATGTTAGAGAGAAAACAAAATCTAAATTATAAAAAAGGGTTTTGGAAATCTGTCCATGAAAAGACCAATTCACAAACAACTAGACATTTTATTATGAAAATAAGACAGAACAATTTGAGCACATCTTTCCTTGTATCATGCATTACAGCAGATGGACACACATGGAGAGAGTATTTTGCCGGACAGTCTCTCTGCTACACCTGCAGTGCAGTTCTTAATCTCTGAATGGTTTCACATGATGCCACACTGAAGAAGTGCTGCAGACCACCCATGGTCATTAACATGAATATGACGGATGATGTACAGTGTCCGTATGTGGCTTAGTGATGAAAGAGTGACTGTAGGGTTTTGGATGCGTGTGTGTGTGATTAGAGGCTTCTCAGCTGAAGTGTCTGTTGCTGTTGTTCACTTGGCCTCCTGGGCTTTTTTTGCGCTCTGTTTTTCCTTCGCCTGGTGAGAAAATCCCAGATACATTTTCATTAGTGTAATTTACACAGGAATTAGTAGACAATACCATTTTTATGACTCCAATCACCAAATCTAGGCAGATACTCTGCAGCCATTTCATTTTAATTAATGTAGCTGTTTAAACATACCTACAGCATCTTATTTATCTTACAGCGTCTTATTTATGAACAAGGCATGGCATGCTTTTGAGAAGTAACGTTTGCCCTCTAGTGGACAGAATAAAGCTCTGGTTCTCCAAACATCACTGCAGGAATCAGTGTTTTATTAAAGAAATGCCATGGCATTTTCATTATATTAGTTAATTATTTTTCCTTCCTGAAACCCTTCACATTAACCAATGCCCCTCATTATTTGTCCACATAAGTCCCTGCCAACCAATTTACAAATTCTGTACATGTCTGCTGAGGAGGTATACCAGACGATGTTTCAAAATGTTAAGGTACGTAATTCTTCCTCACAAACATACACCCAAAAACAAAAACTTTGTTGTGAAAAGCCACAGAAAGACAGAAGAAATACCTTTTCCACCAAAGGTATTAACTGTTGGTACTCTGCCAGTGTCTTCAATAGCTCCATGATGAAAGGAAGGTAGTTGTGCTTTCGTCGAATGTTTTCAATCTGTGATAAATCCAACAAATGTGGGAAACGGAGTATGAGTGATGAAGGAAATGAAGAGGACACCTGTGGTTAAAGTACCTTCAGAGGTCCCTCTACATTTATAGTGTGCTCATGCTTATTTTAAAAAGGTATTTTTCACAGGAAAAAATAAACATGCCCTGTCGTCTTATGGGCAATTTCCGTGTAAGTGACATGAAATACATCATTTATTTGTAGGGCGTGTGGTGTTGTGTAGAAGAAACACACCTTATATCTTTTAAGTTTCTGATTTTCCTCTTCAATAAGGAGCTGATACTTGGCAATCTCTGACTGGATGGAGCTAAGAAAAGTGCTGCTCTGGTCTGTGTCCATTGGTTCATCCTGGAAATGAAAGGGGGGAAATGGTCTCTATAGAACCAGGATATATCCTGGCAATACAACAACAAATGATACATGTCTGATGACCTAATGTCAAATTGGGATTTGCAAAATTTATTCAGAGGTGCTGTCATGAAAGTTAAACCTTGTTTTTTCAACCCTCCAGCAGTAATATGTTTTGCAGCAGTAATGCAGATGTGTACTCAGGGTGTGATCAGCATACCTTGACATCACTATTAGGTGTGGCTGGTTACAGTTGAAACAGAGAGCATATTTTGAAACGCCCAATGATAACGCCGGGTGTGGTCTCAGGTGCAACAGACTAAACCTTTCAACCAGAAAAAGGTCAGTGGAACAAGGATTTTTACCTTGTGGGATAAACAGGTATGATGTCCACTACAGATGGGCTGAAAACTACTCTTCTATGCAACACATGTACATTTTGATATAATACTGAAAATTTGTGAAATGTATAAATACTCATTGACTTATTTATATATTTGATATTCATGTCTGGTAATTCCCTTCCCTATGAAGCAACCTTCTTATATATTTTATATTGTTCTCCATAATCCACAGTAGAGCCAGACAAATATGGGATTTTTAGGACCAATACTAATTTTGATATTTGAGGATTTTAAAATCCGATAAACATCCCTAACATTTGTTACGTGTAGTTTTGAGAACTCACCAAGATTACATGACATAATGCAGTTTAAAAATAAATTTTATTCTTATAAATAGTACTTTGAACAGAGGAACAACTGATTATGTGTTTTGCATAGACAGTATTGTACGAATGGAGAACAGTGAAGCCAGTTTTAGACCAATAAATACTACTACAGGGCTACTTCCTGTTGGCACCGGCGTCTACTGCAGCATAACCGTGGTTTAATGACGTAGAGCAACGATTCTGACAAAAAGTTTCATGGCTCAGTGTGTTTGTCTGACTTGGATCATCACTGTTTAATCAGCCCACCTACGAGGCTCACCTGTCTAACACCAACGCAGCGTCACTGCTGGCCAAATAGTTGTTTTAGATTTGCCGAGTGTTTATAATCTAAGCAATATGGTTACATCTCTCATGTGCGACGGGATGTCACAGGGTTTTCACGTTATTTTTGGGCCTACATGGAACCGTCCTAACATGATTGAAGGACCCGTCTCTCCATTTCTTTTTTTTGTCATTTCTCTCATTCACCTGAAACTCCCCCCACTTGGAACTATTAGTGTCATATTCTAAATGTTGCAACTCACGTGGCAAATTGCATCATTACACTAAGTTTAATCAAGACCGGAGCAGTTGTATCCGAAATATCACGGGTGGTGGATAAATATGACGTGACAAACATGACAAACAGATAAGTGGATAGAGTCCCAAACACCCTCACCAGTGTTTGTTTTTTACTTGAGCAAAATATTGGGTTCTGAGCCTTTTGAAAGCCGAAACTGATGCATTTCACATGCAGGCTTACTGTGAGAATATATTATTCTTTGTCATGTCTACGCTGGATTCAACTCCTTTGCTGCCACTCACCTCAGTAAGCTGTGTCTGGAGCTCTGCAATTTTTCTCTCGTATATCATCTTTCTGTCTGACACAATGGCCATTAGGTTGAATCGAATCTCTCCTTCACTGTACCTGAAGAGGGAAACAACACAATTTTAGTAAGTACAAAATCATACACTGTCAAGAAAGTTAAGGTAGTACAGTATTTGGCAGGAAAGGTCAGTATATACAGAGAGAATACGATCCATGCTTGATAAGATTAGAAAAAAAGAAATGCAAATAAACCAAATGAGAAGAATGGAAGATTGTCTATTATATTAATTGTCTTTCATTGTTGCTAAACTGCAGAATTAAATTGTCAGATCAAGTTAACTGTATCTAAAATAAGTGTTTAAAGATATTCACTTTTGTATTCTTTTCTCAATCACTGGGCGGACTGCGCTGATCCAGTCATCCTGGTTGCATGTACCTGGTGAAAAACGCAGACATCAAGATTAAATAATACTGCAGCTGTGCGTACATATAGTAATTGAAAGCACAAACTGTTTGTCATCATAAAACAGACGGTTTTAGGGGAAATGGGCCATGGCCAATACAACAAATTCAACTGTGCACAACAGGACCTCACACCAAGGGACTTTAAACATAAAAGCAATAAAAGAAAAACATTACATTTTTCTGCTTACCCAGGTCAATTGGTCCCTCTCGAAGTCCATCCAGCTCGTATAGTCTGCCGTTTACAGGAACATAGCTCACAAAGTGAAAGGCGTCCTCATCCTTTGCTGACGACTTTGCATCAAATTCAAACATTTGTTGTCTTCAAATACAAAACACACACAAAAAAAAAAACATACGTCACACTCCAACAGATGTAGATTCTTGTGTTTTGTCTATTAAAACATCCATGAGCAGGGAAGTAGGAATTACTCTGCTCCAAGAAAATCACAACACAAATCTAAGTCAATAAATGAATGTGATGTACACAATGTTAAAAATTATTGGCCTCAATTAAAAATGCCATCACTAAGAAAGTTGTGAAAGTGATGATGAAAAATGTTTTCTTTTTTTAATTTTTGAAGTAAATACACTTTTGGAGTGACCAACAAATGAACCAGTCTAACATTTGACTGTTTCACAAAAGCAGACTGGTGCATTAGCAACAAATGGGCCAATCACTTTTCACTGAGTTAGAATGGAGGAGCTAAAAATAACATGAAGCTCATCAAACAGAGCTTCTCCAGCTGGATATGATATGAGGAGCTTACCTGGCAAAGCTGTTGTGAACTTGTCGGATCACTTCAGAGTTGCTAAGAGCCAAACCTTTCATCTGAAGAGAGCGGGAGATGCAGGATTATAATGCTGACTGTGTAACATTTGACTTAAAGATGCAGCAGCATAAATAATGAACGGCTATAGGGAACACATTATACATTCCTGTTATAAGTAATGCATCCAATTGGTGTTTAGATTTCAGTAATTATAAAAAAGGTACTAATTAAAATAAATGACTCATTTGTTGCTTTATTATGCCTATAAATATACACATTGTTTTATACAGTGATTGAAATTAAAATAAATAAAAAGGTCTGAAATTAAATAAAAATAATATCAAGTAGCTTTGTCTGGGAGGAAAAAGTGTCTCTACTTTGAGATTTTCCAAACCAAAAGGAGAAGTTTTGCATTATAAATTAGTTCAGCATGGCACTTTCGAAAATTTGTGGGGACAGACAACTGAGTCATCATAGTTTTGAAGGTAAGAGGATAAAACTGTCAGTGTTCGAGATGGAAGGGGAAATTACTACAGCCAGTTCTGTAATAAATACTGCTTCCAGAGGGAAAGCACTCAACATTATTTTTAGAAAGAGTAATGAATAATGTATTACTTATTAAAGTTAGAACAAAAGTCAAACGCTGGTGTCCCTTAAATTAAAATAGTAGGTTCATACTTTTCATTTAACAAATACACTAACAGAAAACTACATTATTAAATGGATATACATGTAAATTCCTGAACAAAAAGCAAAATAGAAGTTTAAAAAGAAAACCTACAGTTTTTTGGATTCAAGAGAAAAATACCATGAACGTACAGCGGCATCAAAACTCTGTGAAAACTCTCTGAACTCTGTCAGCGTGTCTCCGAGTAACATGTCAGAATGGGAGCAGTTGAGGAGAACACTGACTATTGCCTGGGTGGCACAGGCGTTGTTAATGACCTGAAAACACACAGATAAAAAGAATCCTTTTATTTATGGTTATGCATCTAAAAGCAACCACATAGTAAATTCAGATGTTAAAAAGCAGATATCAAATTTATGAACCACATATTTTCTGCAAATCCCTGTGACAGCACAGTCTGTTCCATTTTCTCCATCAGCTGTATGTTTTATAAAGTCGCCTAAAAGACTGAAACTCGTCTTTTTCCATATATTTCCACCTGTGATCCCTTATGACGTAGCCAATCAAACCACTGAAACCAACATCTGCACTCTGTGTGTTCGCTGTTGCTTTACCTGGTCGGTGAGTAAAATATCCACCGCGACTTGTAACGTAAGTTAATAGTCTTTTGTGTGTGTGAGTGAAGTCTGTGCGAGAACACATGCACATAAGACCCCTGTGCACACGCAACGATGAAATCGTCCATCCTGATGTTTCATTGTAGACATTATCCGATGGAAATTTTGTAGACATCGCCGAACCCAAATCATGATCTTTCTTTTGAAACTATACTTCAGCAGTTAGGATAATGAGTCAAACGCATCTGGAAGGACTCACATGCATGAGCTGAGAACTTTAGAATAAAATTAGGGCTGGGCAACAAAACAATAATGATAATTATTGCAATATAACAAATATTTGATTTTAATTCATTTGAATCATGAACAAATTAGCACTTTATTTTTCTATTACCATATTTATTTTGAGGAAAATGGACTGAAAAATTATTTTACTCTGCATTTTTGTTGAAAAAAAGATTTTACCATAATTATTTTGAGTGTTCTACCTCAGATTTGGATAAACATAAAGATGGTGATGGGGCAGTGGATAAGACACGTGCTTTTGGTGTGAGAGACCCAGGTTCAATTCCCCACTGTAACACATCCACCAATGTGTCCCTGAGCAAACCACTTAACTCCTATTTGCTCCAGAGGAGTGCAACCTCTGACATTTATAGCAATTGTAAGTCGTTTTGGATAAAAGCGTCAGCTAAATGAATAAATGTAATGTTAAGAATAGTTTAAAACTACAATTAAACATCTGGTTTCTTCAACTTTTACTCAGGAGCAAAAAATCTGCCTTTAAACCTTTTGATATTGTGATAAATAATTTGATTTCATTCGGGGTTTTTTTATAGTGATAACATTTCTGACCACATCACCCAGCCCTAAATAAGATATACAGAAGCAGGTTGCCATTTTCCTTGGCTATGAACTCGTTAATGTTAATTATACTACAGCTGAAACATAATAATGTCATGATAATACTAAAATGATCAGTGTGTGTGTTTTTTTTAACGGCAAAGATACCTGTTTTGCAAAGAAGATGTGGTCAAGCCTCGAATCCTGAACGATTGATCCTGCTGGCTCTTCACCTGGCTGCCACTTGAACAGGAAAATCAACCCATGAACTGGTCTGCAACAGAATATAAAAATAAAATAAAAAGGTCTGTCTTTCTAAAGGAGCATGCAATATAATGAAGCTGCTAGGTACGAACATACTTCAAGTTGTCGAAGTTCTCCGGCTCCATACTCCATATCTCTTCAACCTGGGCGCCTTTGCAACCTGACAAGTAACGTTAAAGCATCAAACATCCATTCACACTTGCTGTAGTAACTGCTTAGGTAACGTTAAGATTTACCCGGCCGTAAACAAACGTGAGCTGACTGAGCAGCTTTTCTCCGTGACGAGTTGACAAGGGGAAAACACAACATTTGTCATCATTCATGGATTTGTTTTCACGCGCCGTTGTTTTGAACGCTGACTAATGCTAGCCAGTTAGCTTGCCTAATTAGGTTAGCTAAGGCTTTCCATTCAATACACGCAGCTTTTTGGAGAATGTAGCGTTTGGGGAGGCTGTTAAGAATGCATAGCCTTTAAAATATTTCGGCTGCAGCATCGTAGCATTTTTCACTCTTCGGGCATTGGGTTAATGTTAAGTCAGTAGTCATTTAGAAGTTACCGTTAGCTTTAGGGCAGCTAGCTAGCGCTGTCGGATAGCCACGTTACACTGAATGAGCAGCAGAAACTCACCAAAACCCTTAATCAGTTCTGTAAACACGCCGGGGTCACTCTCCATCAGACACCACTCTCCTGCGCTTCCAGCCATTCTTTACAATGTTGTTTATTCAACCTTTGTGCGCATAAACACGATGCTAATATCCCAGTTTAGCAGCACACCCGCTAGTCAAGCTAATTTAACTGAAGAACTGGAGTGACCTCACAGTGATGCGGAGGGCAGTCAGGGTGCGCACGTTTTATTTTACAGCGGACACGGGAGGCGACACACATTTAACAAAAACGCGCATTACAAAAATTCAACTTTTCAATCAACTTTTTAAATATGCATATCTATCTACCTTCGCAAACACAAAACTTAAAATTATTAAACAGAGTAAAAAAGAACTCCATTATGAACTACAACCAAATTCCGCCCTCCAACGAGGAGGAGGGAGGTAACAAATGAAGCACCATTCGGTAAAAAAAAAAAAAAAACGCAAAGCAAGACGTTTGACGCTGATAGTGGACTTTATTCATCATAAATACACATTCAAGGCATTTAAAAACGTTTCACACTGGTTGTCACTTCATACATACGCCAATTAATCTATACATTCATAATACTGACCAGCATCATGATTCATTAGGATATTCATACACTTTTCTAAGTCAATCACCTAAAAATCAAATAAATTCAGACAAACACAGCTACTGCTGAAATCACACAGCTGTTGACATAAAAAAAATGCTTCCACAAGCAACAAAAAATACAAAATTACTCTATTTTTCCGTTTATGTAAATAACATACATTTCTCAATAAGATATATTCAAATACAATAAAATGTCCCAATCAAACATCTGAAGTGCTTTCAATCTTGCATTAAAAGGACTCTCAAATAAACTCATTTTAAAGATGAGTGTTGAATCCTAACATGAATACTTCATGATGTTCAGTTTGATGCTTAAAGAGATCATGTTTTTTTTATGACTGCAATATTGTTCAATAAAACACCCATGCATTCGAGAATTATGACAAATAGTTCCACTATTTACAGGTTTAGTTTCGATGGCTGCTTTAATAATAATAATAATGATATTAACAATAATAATAATAATAATAATACTGTATATGCCCGGTTGAAAATGTATGTAGCCTAACGTCAAGTATCCAGTGCACTTTGATAAATGAATAACATAGTTGTGCTTAAGCAATGTACTACTTGTAGCACAAGATCAAGCAAACATTTAATAAATACAGGATTGGAAAAAACTACTAGAACGGTTAGTCATTTAGTGGACTCAAACTGTCCGCTGCCCGAGCCTTCTGAGCTGGTCGCAGCACAGCAGGGAGCACACTGTTCGATCAGGGGCATCAACTTCCCCTGCTGATGGAGCTGCTTGGTATCAGAGCCACCCCCGATGCAGTTTCCGTTAATAAAGACTCTCGGCACCTGAACACACAAATCATATCACAACATCAGCATGCGTGAATAAGTAGTTCTTAAAAAAGAAAAGAGGTCTAGTGCCAAGTTATATCTTAAATACTTTAAGGTTTATGAGCCATCTGACATCCTCATGCAGCAGCCCTCTAGCTTCCACTACAGTTAGCCATTAAACTACAGGCAGCCTCAGGAGTCAAGCGTTTAAAACTGTCTTTTACAGTGAAAATCACTGTGTTTTACTATGCAGCTGTGTTTTTAAATTGCTACAAATAATTGTGTCATTTGGCTCTGTCTTTACCAATACCTGTGTGTTGTGACTCTTCCTTTCATCAAAATGTTTCAAAGAGAGTCTATTTTAATGGATTGGTATCGCCTAAGATAAAGCAGATATAAATCGGATCCTTTCTTTATTGAAGTCGACTGTGTTTTGTCTAACATCCACCTCAGCCTGCTCTCCTTTACGACAGCTGCAGTATTTTGCTCTGATGCCGGTGAGAATTGAGAGTGTGAGTATCTGTGCACACAGTGACTCGAGTTCTGACACCCAGACAGACAAATCAATGTAGTCCATCGACTATACTCGCCTTTTCTTTGTTTTCCATTGTGGAAAAGTTGTACCTGTACCTGCTACCAGGTGCTTTTTTTCATATCACCTCCGTCAAGGTTCCAAGCGAGCTGAGGCGATACTAAAATGTGATGTGAAAACACAGCAGACTACTGATTGGTCAGAGAAAATTGTCACTATTCACTGCATCATCATTGCGTGCGCCAGACAGGCCAGCAACAGAAAGTTTTATATTTTACAATTTTCATATGTTATTTCATCACTAAATCCCCATCTGAGAAGTTTTGAGGAAAGAAGTCATCTGTGTAGATTTCAAATATTGACAGTTTTACGAAAAGTGATGGTGCAACAAAAATGTGCTTGAAAGTTTCTGAGTTGAGAAGCTCCGCAAGTGCCGGCAGGGGAAGCCTGCGCCAACCTGCAGGAGGAGCTTGCAAGGCCGGCCAGCCGTCCGCTCACAGAGCCCCTCTGCTCCCGCCGTCACACAGACCGCTGCAGCAACAACGGCAGAGGAAAACACAGCTGGAAGGTTTTCATACCGCTTCTCTGTCTTTACATTCTGAGGAATGTTAAACGTTTTAACTTAAATCAAGAGACAGCTGTTTGTGGGTGGCTGGTGCGTGTGTCGCATTGAACATTATGTCACAGCAGTTGTGAGTGGCGTCACTATGATGACCAGCTACATTAAGGGGTACTATCTCTGGGTATCTGTAATGGAAAACGGAGCAAGGCCAATCCGAGTCGAGTCGAGTCGAGGCGAGTTGAGCTGGAATTGGCGTAAACAGCTAGTTTCTCACTTTTGGCCGCCGCTGATCATGGCTTTCGCCAGTTAAAATAACAAATGGCAGCAGTGATTTAATAGCTGTTGCTAGGAGTGGTGATGACGCAGTGGATAAGACCCAGGTTCGAATCCACTGTGAGACACCAACGTGTCCTTGAGCAAGACACTTAACACTTAGTTGCCCCAGAGGCGTGCGACCTCTGACATTTATCGCAATTGTTCGTCGCTTTGGTTAAAAGGATCAGCTAAATGTAAATGTATTAATGTTGATTTCATAAGTAACTTGATGACAAGCCAAAATGAAACTTGTCTATTCAAGCCAGTGTCTTTACTCGGCTCAAGATATGTGAGGGAGGAACCTCCACTCTGTAAAACCACGAGTGGACTGTAGTTCTCACAATTCCACCAGGGCGATTTGTTTTCTCTCTAGCTGATCGCATCATGTCAATGACATTTAAAGGTTCAGTTTGTAAGATTTAGTGGCATCTAGTTGCGATGGTTGTGAATTGCAACACTCTATCCCTTGCCCCCTAACCTTTCAAAGAGGGTAGGACAGCTACAGTGTCTGACACAGCACAAAAGATGTCTCTTCTGAGACAGCAGAGAGTGGCCAGTCAAGAAACGAGGGTTCTTTAGGTATATTTATTAAGAAATTATGTTTACTTAATTATTCAGTAAAACCAGATATTATTGCGACTTTGCCACTGACAAACAACATGAAAAATGTAAGCCAATAGTGTGAAAAACTGTCACTGTTTCTGCACCACAGTCCATTATAAACCACAAATTAAATAAAGTTTATACAAACATTGACAAGGGAAACTCTCTGTGATTATGGATAATCGCCAAAACTGCCCGCCAACAATAATATCTGGCTTGGTGCCAGATTATGGTGCTTTAATAGCGGCAAAAAATATAAATAAATAAATACTTTGATGGCAGTGCTGAAATAGATCTCAGTCATGACATCAACAGTTCCTCACATAATCACTTCCTTTTTAGTGGTTTTGCCTGCAAAAAGAAGCGCAAGAAAGCTTGTTTAATGCCATCTTGTATTTAAAGTTGAACTGAGCTTTTACTTTGAAAAACTCTGAACGGCATTAAAAGTCTGTAGCCTGCTTGACACACCTCTAAAAGAGCCCTCAGAGATCATGATTCCACTAAATGTCCTCTACCTGGAGATAGTGGGGAAATGCAAAAGCGTCCGTAGGTTGATGGATGAGGATCAAACACCAAAACAAAAACAGTGCAGCACATGTCATGATCTGAGAAACATTCGCTGCAGAATTCCTTTGTTGCAGCGAAAAAAAACCCAAAAACACTGCCCTAAGTTGAGATTGAACTCTCAATCCTCAGGTTATGAGTCCTGCGCCTTACCAACTGAAGGAAGGTAATATTAAGGCTCATCTTCTCATCCACCATCTAATGGTTGAAAATATTGCTCCGATCCAAAACTTATTTGCAGACCCCTGCAGTATATTATTACTACTACTACTTCTTCTAACGTACGTATTCAACACAGTGATGAGTGTCTGCACTGCCTGAATTCTGCCAGACGTAGAAAAAGAAGAATGTAGTGACAAAACACTGTACTGTAGCCATGTTTGTCCGTCTACAGCTACTGTAGAAACATGACGATGCAACGTGGCGACGTCCATGGAAGGAGGTGACCGCGGTTATGTATATATTCTAAGGTACTAAAAACATCTCAACGGAGGGGTATGTATTGTTGTGGTTTTTTGTCCCCTCCCGTTGCTAGGTTTTGGTTGAGTGGTGATTGACAGAATCCACCTGTGCTCACTCAGCTACAGGATCAAGGAGGCGGTTCTTCCGTGGGTTGCTCTCACTCCTTCGTGGTGCCGGCCGGCGGCAGACTGTGCCCGGTAGGTTAGGTTTGGCCTGGAGTATGTCTCCTCTGATCTTTGTTTCTTTTTGTTCTAATAATAAAACGCGTGGTTAATTTTTCATCAGGAGTCTCCCATCCTTGCTTGCGGTACTTAACATCAGTGGTTACTCCCTAATCCCCTACTGGGACGTAACAATGGGTTATTATGTAAGGTCTTTAAATAGCACTGAAAACATAGTTATGGATCTTATATTGTATTTCTGTCGATAGATCCTCAGAAATATTACACACTGAACCTTTAACTTTTATTCATATCATATCAATAATTTAATCTCATCAATGTAATAATTTTAAAACAGTACCTTCACAACATTTGGATCAAGTAACTCATGAAAAATCAGGTGTTTCAGATTTAGTGTCAGACACATATTTGATCAACATTTAGGTTAATTAAAGTATCGGATATGAATCAGAATGGGCCGATACTCAATGTTAAAAGGACTTAAAAGATCGGAGGTAAAAAGAAAAACTTTTATTATGCCTGTCTATAAATGTTTTACTGTCCTATAATTTTACTAGGGGATTTTGCAACTCAGTTTGTGAAAAGTGCAATATAATGAGTTATTATTTTACCTATTTTAAATCATTATTTTATTACTTTGTCATTGTGAATTAACTTAAAACTAATTAATAACTAACTATAAAACCTACTAATCATTTGTTTTTAAAAATATATAACTTAACCAAAAACAAATCTGAAATCAGAGTTGAGCTGTGCCTATTTCAACTGTAAAACCCAGTTGTTGTTTTTTTTAAAGGGACGAACACAGTGAAAAAAATGTGTAAATGGGTCTTGTATGTACATATACAGACTTACCATATAAAATTAAGTCAATAAATGCTTTTTAACTCTCACATTTATCTAAAAACATTTTGTATCTTAGAATCTCTGTTAAGGGTCCTTAGTGTATTTTATGCAGTAACTATTTCAAACTGGAAAATTAGTGTTAAACAGAATATTTCAATACTTACTCAATCAAATTGTATGTATATTTATGCTATCATTAAAGGCTATTTTCTGACAAAGATGCAACTTGCTCTATATCTTGACTCAAAATAGCTGAATCCATTGACTGAATGGGTCAAGTTAAAGACCAGACAAGAGTTGTCATAACAAACAAGCTGTCAAATATGCACGTTTTGACTATCCCCCCCCCCCCCAATACATGCTGAAACAACAGGCTGTGAAGTTACTTAAAATTCTGATCTCAACATACAACATGAGGCTCTTACCGTTCTGGCACCAGTCATCTGAGCTAAGGCCTCTTGCAGTCTCCTCCCATCATTGTGCTCATCCAGTTCAATCACTTTGTAGGTTGCACCAATTTCATTGAACACATTCTTGGCCATTTTGCAATAAGGGCAGGTGGTCTTCGAAAATATCACAACACAGTTCTGTGACACCATCTCCTGAAAGGTCAGGCAAAAATAAGATTTAATTAAATATCAGCAGAACACAGAAATAGATGGCACATACCAGACCTCAAGGGAATTGCTGGGTAAACACAAAAGGAAACCTAAATCACCGTTATTTTAATTAAATATTTCCATGGATAATTTTTAGTCCATGAGTAAACTGTGGCAGATGATGCATAAACAACTCAATACATTCATCCTCTACAATCAAACAACATTCTAAATCATACATTTTGTAAAAGTTACAAAACGTAACCCCCCCTGATCATATGGGAAAGGTAGACGTGCGAAATTATCAGCAAGGGTCTAGAAATTAATGTCATATCGCGCTACATTCAAGATATTTCAGGGCCTTGTCTGTCAAAGCTTTTGGATTGTTTGTTTTTTGAAATATGAAGTTAAGTATGCTACCTTTGGGTCCATTTCATAAGAGATCAGTATAAATCTACTTACCCGAACATACTGTACACAGGCTGTGCTGGACAAACCCCCAGTAGTGGAGGATGTAAAATTCCCCATTCTGAAAAGGATAAAGCACAATATTGGAGCACACAGCACTTGAAAGCATTTGGTATAGGCCTACTGTTGTACATTAAAATCTCTTGGAATCTAACTGGCACTACAAGGATTAACATTATGCCCAGGTCCATGCAATAACCTTAGAAACGTGAAGACATCGCATGAAGAGATGGATTGAAGGCTAATAATTAGAATCAAAATAATATCTAACTGGAGTTTAACTACTGCCCTGAAAATATCCATTGGCATTGTTATAGTCTCAGCTAAATAAATACCGTTTGTTTTACTCCCTGTAACGCCTGGTCTACAACTGCAGGTTTATGTGGTAAGTAATCCTGGATTAGGTGTACACATGCTCTTCCCTGGCACTGGTAATTAGCTCAGATTTCGTGTGGATGGGTGACATGCCAAACTCCATTAAAATATATACATTTTAAGACAGCGCGCTTTTGTGAAAATTAACAACACTTTGTAAAACATTGTTGTAAATGTTTAATGAAACGGGACCACCTTATTGTACATTCGGTAACGTTATACACTTGATACACCTCCCGGAATTTAAATTTAAATGGAAATCTAAATTAAAATTGGTTCACCAAGTTACCGCACACCGCAAAGCACAAGTGAACGGTAACGTGGTAACGTTAACGTTTAGCTAACGTCCAACAACAGGCATGCCAATGATTAAAGCGGATTTATTCTGATTTTTAATGTACTGTTAATGAATCACATCCCTGCCGAATTTGCCAGAGGAACCGACTGAGTCGTAAAGGCTACACGCAATGTGTGCTTGTCGATGAGCAAGACGCTTTAAAATAGATTCAACTTCACATTATATGAGATTATTATGAAACACTTCTGTTCGGCAGGGGACAGTGCAGGGACTACGCCATGTTCAAGTTACTATTTTAACGTCTCTACGTTTGGCAGTAATATTTTTCTAATGTGTGCCATGTGGTTGATATAGCTAGCTAGCTATAATTTTAGTCAAACTAGCGGGAATGACCTTCGGCAGCCGGTCCATGCCACCCTGGGAAGACATCCTGCTCGAGCAAACATGGAGATAAAACAAGATAAGGCCAATAAATGATCGAGCTGTTGGCCTAGATGAGACATGCGGTTAACGAACTGACAGGTCTGCAGTTACACACCACGCTGGCTGCTACGGTATGCTTGTTTTCGGCTCTATTTGCACTGTTTATGCTTGTGAAAGCCTACCTTACGTGACCACCGGAAGCAGTTTCTGGCGTAAGCCGCAGTTTGTAACGTAACGCCCATAACGTCACTTCACAAGTTTACACCACTAACTTGCAAAAACTGAATAAAAAGACATTGAAATCAGCTGTATTTCTTTTTTGTGGAGAACTAAACGAAATGCTGGTACATTTATTTTCCCCAGCCAAGAAGTTTTGGAGCAAATTGTCACGACTTCTTATATTTACCCTCAATTGGCATTGCGGTGGGGAAATGTATTGTTTGGTTTCACTAAAAATGACAAAAATGTATTTTCAGAGTAGGCTACTATGTGATGAATTTGCTTATTATTTTAACCAAGTTTTCTTTGAATAAGTCAAGATTCTTAAAAAAGAAGCCAAGCTTTCTGGAGCTGGCTGCTATCATTAAGCAATATATTATTTAAATATCTGAATGTACAAACAAAAAAGCTGTTGAATGATATGACCTTCCTAAATTTTACAAAACATTTATTTAATTTTTCTTCAGCCTTTGTTTTGGTTATATTTTTTTTCGATAACCCCTTGATCTTTCTGGCTTATTTGTGATTTGTGTCTGTATAGAATAAATGTTCAGATAAATTGTTTACCTGCTGAATATCCATGTCCAAGATTGGATTAAAAAATGTATAAATAAAGCAAAGAACTTAAATTGCTTCTATTAATACTCTTTAGTTGAAGTGTTAAAGTGCGCATTATTTCCCTACCAGATTTTCGATAAATCTGCTTTTAATTGAGTAGTAGGCTATTCGTTGCCTCCATTGGTAAAGTACGGGAAAGTTCAATCTCAAAACGTTTTGCAACGATTTGCCACATTTTCGGATTGAATGGGTGCTTAAGTCTTAAGTCTCTTAATTGCATCCACTTTTCCCTTTCTTGCGTCTTTTCCTTGCGTCTTAGTCACCGGAGATGCATGGAGAGACGCAAGGAAACCAAACCAGGAGAGAAGGAACCAGGAAATATGTTTGTAGAGACATATGAGACCTCCTTTCCGAAGAGGAGCCAAGATGGCGACTTGAACTAACGCGCTTTTTGAGCTGTGCACCAACTTTTACAGAGAGTTTGTGAAATAAAAAAAATAAAAAAAACTCCTTTCCTCCTAAGCGTCACTAAAGCGACGTCCGTTTCTGATGATGGCGGCAGCTGGTCACAGCTGGATCAGCTGTCAGTCGGCTCTAACAGCTGTAGAGACTTTTGATGGAGCTTGTGTCTACATACTGTACATGTGCACTGTGTTGGTACTAATAAAGTCTCACAGTTATCAGTGCAGAGCAGCATGAATCTCTGTTACCTGTTTAACAAACACCTGCACATGAATAATTTTGGGCTGATGTCCTGCTCAGAGGCACAGGATAATTTCTACTGGCACAATCTGCATTTAGATTATTGATTCTGATTGTAAATTTGTTATTGAATAACCCAGAACATGATCATGGTGTCTTGGGATTTATTAGGCTAAATGTTTCAGGGAAAGTGAAATGATGTAACTTGTATCAAAGTCGACGCTCAGTTTTTGGCTTTTCCGTTTATTTCCTCTTCTGATATCCTTCAACACTACTGCATACATTTAATTTGCAAGTCATATCACTTGTTACCGGTCGATCACTGCGTTCCATCATTTCAATCCAATGAATTTTTTTAGCACAGCACCGCTTTCATTCATTGTTTCATCAGCTGATTTTACTCGCGGAGCCGCTGGCTGCTTTCATCAGATAGGCTACTTTGTTTGCTTCATTAGATACTTTGGTGCAGTTGAGTGACTTGTCCGACTCACGTGTACTATGTTTTATCGTCGTCTATTTGGACTAAACACAGGAATGACCAGCCTCACATGTGACTGAATAGAAATGACAATAAATTATGTAAAACATGTTTCTTGCAGACAGACTCTCTGACTTTAATTCATTATTTGGCTCCATAATAAAAGTTGATGGAAGAAATAAAAGAAAGAAAGATCTTTCAAATAAATAAAGTTGTGTGTGGGGCCTTTGATGTTCGGACCTGCAATGAATACAGATTTTAACAAGACAGTAAATCATAAAATAACTTGATACTTGAGTTTAATCTGTCCTGATGTATCAGATCAGTCCAATCAGCTGCAGTGTCCTATCCCTCATCATTACCCACGCCGTATGTTTCGCTTTACTGACACTCTGACTGGGCTCTACGGTTGCCCTCAAAAATAGAAACCCACTGTGTTTCTTCAACAATCCCGTACCTATTTTGTTACTATGCAAGTAATTATATGCTTCTGTGCTTTTGTAATTCTATAATAATAACTCTTCGCTATCAACACCCTCAGAAAAAACAAGGTAATTAACAATGTCGATGTAGCTAACATCGGGCCACTGCTTCATGTCATCTAGCCACTCCGTCAGAAGGGATGGGTGAGGGACTGTTACAGTACTGTCTTCACAATTTGTTAAAACGTCCAAAGTATGTATCCACCTCCATTTTTTGTCCATTTGCGCTTCTTCCATAACGAAACACTGGCTTTGACAGCAGCCATAAAGCTAGCTAAACTGTTATTCTATTACTAAATCCTCAGTAATGTTATAAAGTTTTAACCTAAAACATACATCTGGCTCGTGATTTAGCATTACAGAATATTCTTGGTTCGTGAAACTTAAAATGACTTTGGAGCAAATAAAATATACAACAACAACAGTGGTATGAATTGAAACATTGCTTTATTGTTATCATTAGGCTATTATAAATAAATATTTGCAGGAATTATAGTATTAATATACTATATTAATAATATATAATTATTGTATAGTAACGCATAATGTACACTGATAACTACGTTGACACTTGACACCTCTTTTTTAACGGCTCTTTTTTTTGTTTAACGGCTATGCATGGTCCGAGCGGCCGAGATAAACAACATCACGTTTTGTGCACGGTGGCTTCTGGCACAAACCATATATGGAAGTTCAACTTCCGTCAAATTTGTCTGCAGGCTGCAGGTGGACCCAAATAAGAACTTTGGGATGGCCTGCAAGATGGCGGAGCGGAACAAGAGCCGGTTGAAGCGAGGAGCGAGGAAACGACAAATAAAGAGACTTGAGAAGCACCCAACGACATGTTTCCTTGCAACGTTGCGCAACGTTTTGCAACGGGTTTCGGGGTATGTTTTCTCCCGTTTGGTGGGCGTGTCTCAGGTGTTACCCAATCAGCTGCAACAAGTTTGTAAACACGGTGTAACGGTGTTAACAAGGCAGGAAAATTCTGCGCCGACAAAAACGTAGCAAAACATTTTTTTCTACGGAAACGGGAGTTCCCTGAGCACCCTGTTGTGAATGCAAGCGCACTGCATTTTCCATTGTGTTTACAAACTTATCGCAGCCGATTGGGTAACACCTATGACACGCCCATCAAACAGAAGAAAACATACCTCAAAGCCCGTTGCAAGGAAACATGTCGTTCAATCCAAAAACGTTGCAAACCGGTGCAAAACGTTTTGAGATTGAACTCGCTCCTGGGGCGAGTTCAACTATGGCTTCTTCAGGTACACTGAGTGAAATAATTTTGGCGTGCAGTGGTTTGGTTTGGATTTTTCACACACACATCTATCTATCTATCTAAAGAGTCCAGTGGAATTCCAGTAGGGGGTAGTGAAAACATTCTGCTTCACACTCTGTACACAGCCATCAAAGCTGGTGCAAATGCTGATTATTTCCTCCTTTATCTTCAGAGGTTTTCATTTCCCCTCCCTCTTGCAGGAACGAAATACAGGAGGAAATGCATTAGTTCAGAAGCAACTATTTCCCATTACCATGTTATCCCAGAATAGGCTCACAGGCTAGGGAATCAATCACAAATCTAAAGATATCTAATGAGGCAGCACAGAAGTGCTTCACTTCAAATATCTTTTTTTCCAAAGCCAAGCAAGAAATGCATCATTTCAGAATGGATTAACACCATCAAACACATCTGCAGTTTTGCCCTGGAGTGGGTAATATACTGACACAAATCCAGAAATGTGATGAAGGACAGTGAAAAATAGCATCATAGTTCAAATACAGCATTGATAAAAACATGATAAAAGAAAAGGAGGATTGGTCCAACTGATCTCTACGATGTCAGTCATTTTGGTCAGGCTGAACGGGCTTCAACATCAAACTGGAGTCTTCACTTTCCTGGCTGGACTTTAAGGTGTAAAACCTGTTTCTTCACATAAAAAGGTAATTGCTTCTTTTTGGGAAAAGGCTTCATCCACCATCTTTGTACAAGTGTGAGTGTGTGTTACATTACACCCATGTACCCATGTGAAATCCTTAAATCATCTCCAGTAAGTTGATCAAACCAACATAACCTGCAGGCCTACTGCTATCATACCTTCACCAAAGGTTGGTCATGGTGCAAGGGAAAAACTGATTTCCCCTGGCTGGCCAAAGGGTTGCCTTGGCAATATCACCATACACTGACAGGGATATAACCTCTGAAGGGAGTCATGTTATAACATTAAATTTGGTGCTCCTAAAAGACACACATCCTCTATTACTAGTCAAAGTAAGCATTGTGGTGGCCATTTAAGCTCATTCTGGGTTAGACATAACCCTGTAGTATTTTTCTCTTTGGTAGAAAGACATAGCTTGGCACAAACACTGAATAGTCTCAAATGGCTTTGATAACGGACAAAAAACTCTTAAAAGTAACAAGAATTTTAACATATTTCATGTACCATTTCAGGCCCAGTCAGGGAAAAGTGTGCGCCCTTCATCATGGAAAACCAGTTAGTAATGAGGCATGGAAAAACATTTCAAGCTACAATGAAATTCTGACACATGGAACTGGAATTTGTTGACAAATTGTTTGTGGACATATTCTCACTGCTGAGTGCCATTGAGCCATTCAATTTATGATACAACACATGGATATTCCGATACAATCTCCTGATATTGATGAAGGCACCCGCATATACAAAATGACCTATTTAATATGCCTGCCTATATGCAAATGTTATTATGTGATATCAGTTAATCCCAAAACAATTAGCCATAATAGAAAGTCATACATTAATTACATTAGATTGGAAGATGAAGTCACTTTAAGAGAATTGCTATGGATAATTTGTCTTTGGAAAAGAATGAGCAGCCATTAGTGAGATCTATATCACGCATCTCATTGGCATTAGGTCTGCTTCACTTTGACAAATTAGAGACAGCATGGGGTGAGTTGTTGACATGGACTTCTGCTTTAACAGTTGTTAGGGATACAAATCTTAACCTGTTCATGGACTTTTATTTATGTTTATTGCTTTCCTAAACAGGGTCATGTGGGGTTAGAGCCTATTCCAGCGCATATTGTACAGAAGACAGACACCCATGGAAATCTGTTCTTGGAAGAACTGTATCAACAATCACTGCCTCAAATCCACCTGAAATGTTTTTTTGGTTTGGTGTTCTCCACAGGGACGCCATGTAAACTCCACACAGAGTCAAGGTCGGGGTTAAAGAATTTCCCCTCGGGGATCAATAAAGTATTTATGATTATGATTATGAGATCCATCCATCCATCGTCAACGGCTTATCCTGAGAACAGGGTCACGGTGGGCTGGAGCCAATCCCAGCTGACATTGGGCGAAAGGCGGGTTACACCCTGAACAGGCCGCCAACTCATAGAGAGGACATAGAGAGACATATCATTTAAATATCGGGATTAACAGCACACATTGTCAGACTGTCTCTCCTGGAAGACTTTCATATTATGCATGTGAAAAGTGACAGAAGTAGTTGTGTAAAGAATGAAAGAGAGATATTTAAATCTGAACCTAAATTTAAACCTGCCTGCACTCTAGGGCTGCACAACTAATCTAATCGCAATCACAATTGCAATTGCGATGTCATCATGTGCGAGTACATAACCGCAAAAAGTGTGCGATTTAATAAAACAGAAAAAGTGTGTTTGATGCTTTCTCCTCTGTGTGCACTGCAGTTTGCTCATTATCTCCGTCCACACTCGGCTCTTGCATGTGCCCCTAAAAACAGATTATTTATGAGCACTGAGCCTATCATAACCCCCCTCCCCGTCCTGCCGCTAATTGTTCAAAACAAAGTCAGACTAGTCACTGGAGCACCGGCATTTCTCTCTGTGCTCCGGAGTCTTTAGTCTCTAGTGTTTTGCTCTGTGACAGAGACGTCGACTGCAGCTAAAGCGGTAAGGCAGAAGAAAACTGGGAGAAGATAAAGAAGGTTTGAGTTTGGCTCGCTGGCCAATTAACGTTAGTGTATTGCTGCATTTAGTTGTTCAACATGTTAAACTTTTCACAGAGCCGACGTGCTTGTCAGTCACTTTTCGACCAATAACACTCTGCATGGGGGGGACATTAAAAAAAGTTTGACGTGCTACAACAAATCATTAAATGTTGAACAATATGATTATATTAAAGATTATTATTATTATTGACAAGTTAGGACTTAGCATTCACAGATTAGAGACCAATGTAGAGTATTTTGCTTGCACAAGGCTGTAACTGGATTTAATATTCAACTAGTGGTAAAATAGTATTCTACTATATGAAATTATAATGAATGTAGTTTATTATTGTTGTCCCACCCGATGTCAGGTGGGACCCTGTACGCAGGATAAGCGGTTGACGATGGATGGATGGAGGTATTTCATAAGTGGTTCCTATAATTTGATTAGGCATTTTGATTTATAATCGAACACACAATAATGAAAGAAAGTTGTTTTCATTTATTTATGCATACTTTGAAAAATGTAGTGAAAATAAATAGTCCTCAGCTGTACATGTATAATTTTATTGATTAAGAATAGAAAGTCCTCAGTTGTTCACTTTCTCAGTTTTTCTCCACAATTATATTTTCTCTACAGTTAGCAAGTTGCTTGAGGCCAAGCAGCCTGATACTAAAGAAAAATCTCAATTGTAGTCTGCATTGATCAAAGCATAGCTCTTGGCCATAGCTTGATTGAGTGTTGTGGAGTTTCTGCTTAACAGGCAATTGGCAAAGTGCATAATAACTCATTTTTAGTCAGTTCATCAATAAGCTAACACTAAAATCTATAGCACTTATCATGCGGATAACTAAAGCGCGTGTCACTGTGATTTTTCACTCCTTGTGAGTCAGGAATGGAGTTGAGCTGCTGCCAGAATCCAGATTTTTATGTGTTGAGAAAACTTTAAAGCGCTGGCTGCAGTCAGGATTGCTGGGTTTGATTCCATGTCAGGTAAAGACCAGGTCCAAAGGATTCATGACTGAACCAACATCAACATCAGAAAATCAGGATCTATCAAAGGCCAGAATTGGCAAAAAACCTGTACAGTAGGGTTTTTCCAAATGTAAAAATACTATTCAACCCTGCCTTAATCTATGTTACTAATTGAAACATTACATTTAATAACAGCTGAGCTAGAGCTGGACTTACATTTGTCAGAGGGCCAGAAACTCAAATTGAATGATGCTAACATTGCTTCATGTCTGCTGGAAATGGAAGTTGGCAACTTTAGACACAACAACTTTTTAAATCGTGCTATGTGGTGGCTGTTTGTCGGCTGATTTTCTGCCCCCTAGTGGCCAAAAATCGATCCATGCAGCTTTCAGAAGTCTAGATGTTTCTGCAGACATTTGAAGACATTTTAAATGGTATGTAGTATCATTAGTAGTGCTAAGAGGACAATACCGCAAGCAGAGACCGAGTCAAGAAACACATGACTCAAGTCCAAGTATTAGCACTCCTGTCAGCTTAATACAGACCCCTTTGTTCAGATGACAGGAAGCATGAGCATGCAGGGTTAGCAGGATAAAAACGAGATTAGCTGCCAGATTTCTCTCTGCTTTGTTTGGTCTGTGGGAGCTTAATTTCACATCAAATGGCTTAAAAAAATCTGCGCATTGGCAAGTGATAATCAGTTTTGATTGATCAAAAAAAGATCTGCGGTAGGGTGAGTGCGTTTTCCTGGATCGGCACTCAGTTGTTGACTACCTATCCAACCACTGCCCTCAAAGGCAGAGTGGCCTTCCAGTGCAACACAACAGATACTATGGCAGCAATATATTTCTCAGACAGAACAATTTATAGGACCATCACTATTGATCATTGCCACAGAAAGGCAGATTGCCTAACTCATCTGGAGCCCTCGTAGAAATGTAATTCTCGCACTGCCTAAAGTGCTTATAGGGGTGAGCTGCAGATGCATTTTGCCCACGCTCTGGCTCAGTCCTACACTGGCATGGCAATAAGCTGTGTTGATTTAATATCCGTTTGCCGCGTGCATTTTCTTGGACATGTAATCAGTCCACAAGGTTCTGCAAGAGGCTGTCATGAATCTTGTCGGCTGTACTGTTGCCCCCCC